>NW_017307005.1:846762-852954 GCF_000935625.1 Nanorana parkeri
GGGGGGGGGGCTGGGGCAGTTTTCACTTTTTTAAAATCATTTTTTGCATTTTTTATTTTTTTATTATTTATACATTTTTTACTGTTGGGAGGCTTCGGGAAATATTAGGGGTCCAAACAGCCCACTGACATTTTCCTTTTAAAATAGAAAAGAAATTGAGGACACCAAATCCTCAATTTCTTTTTCTGCCCCAGCACTCAATGAATGGGAAGCACTCAGTACAGAGGCTTCTCATTCATTCAGAAACTGCTGATAGTAAAATATTCTACTATCAGCAGGTTCTGAATGGGGAGGAGCCTCTGTACAGAGTGCTTCTCCCCATTGAGGAAATCTTGGATGAACATGCTGTGATGTAAATCACAGCCTATCCATTCATAACTGGGGACACATAGTGCTATGTGTCCCCAGTTATTTACAAACACTGGAATGATCAGACGATCGCTCCAGTGTTTGTCCTTCACACAAAGAGGACCAGTAAATATCAATTATATTTACCGATCCCCTGCTCTGCCACGCACAGAGCCGCTGTCATCCTGAAACTGACAGGATGACAGTGGCTCCCATCTCCTCCCCGCTCGGCCATCCTGACAGCTGCGGGCGCGGCTACCTTTATATTACAGAAGAATAGTCCTGTTGGACATTTGTTTTGTTTAATAAGGTGTCATTTTTGTAGTGGACACAAATTTTGGTTCTCCCCTGCCCCAGTATAGATGTAATATTCAAGTTGCAGCCATTAAGTTAAAAAGTAATTATTTATTATGTGACCCATCATCAGCTCTTCATGTAAGGTTATAAGGTTAACCACAGAAGTTGATTTAGGAATTCATCTTCCTTTGTCTGTACTCCATGATACCTTGTAATGGCCTAATTTGTCTTGCAAAACTGAAAACCTTGGCAACCGCTTAATGGATATTATTCAACAAGGAATCAAATTTTCACTCAATGTTAAATATAATTATCTAGGTTGTTTACACACAGCTTGAAGAAAATTCTATGGACACTGAAACGATAATCACAATTTGGAAATCTTTCCAGATTGCAGAAATAATAGCAAACAGTTAACCTTTTGACCACACCAGAATAAATTATCCCGAATACGTGCCTTTGAAAATATTCATTGAATTAAGAACAGCTTATTGAGTTGGATTGTGGTCCACACACACAGCTGGTATTCATGAGGTCTCATTTCAAGTTCCATAAAGTCGCCTTCTTGGTAACGTGAAGGATTCATAATTCCAGCGTCTTGTTTCAATTGCCATTCCTATAACCTGTGACATCGTAATGTGTGGCTATCATCAAGATCTGTCATTATAACTTTACATTGTCCATTCTTCCTGCAGGCCATGCAGTAGCAATCTAATCTATGTCATGACTTAAGCTGGCCATAAACTGGGAGGAACGCTATGCGAAATCTCATCAGAACATTCGATAATGTCATCAGAGACTTGACAAATGTCGTTCAAAGTTCAATTGATTTTAACATTCAATTTAGAAGGAACAAAGTTTCCCTGAACAAAAACCAATCTCTGTTAGAATTTCATTCATCCAAGAAAACATTTCTATCCTGCTCCCTTATTTTGTCACTGTGCTCCAAAGCGATCGTCAATTTGACATCATTAAATATTAGAAAATAAAACGAATGTTTCACAAGAACATTTTTGGGACAAAAGCTTTAATATGGTATGGGTAATCAAAGGAGCTAGAAAGTGAACATTTAGGAAAAGGGTACTGCACTTTGCACATTATCATTGTCCATTCATAAAGCTGTCTTCATACACATAAGTTCATCTGCGTAGTGACCATGGCATTGTCATTTGGTATGTTTGCCTTGTGATGATCACATATTGTCACTTCCTGTTTTGTGAAGTGTCCTAATTATGGCAACTCGCAAAAGAAATGCCAAAATAGCTTCCATCACTGAGCACCAAAGTACACTATACAGTAACATAGTTTAAAGTGGACCTCCGGGCACACATATTATAAACCCTAGCAGTGGGGCTACACCTGCACTGCAAGGGTTAACTGCTGGTGTGTGTCTAGGGCTAGAAATAAAAAAGTTATACTCACCCAATCCTCTGAGCTGGAAGCGCGCCCTCTAGCCTCTTTCCTCCTCAACTGCAAAGATTTTATGCCCATCTGCCTCCTCATGTCCAGTACACCGATTTGGACGTGTTAACTCGAGGATCCTTAAACCACTGCATGGAGGGGGAGAGCGATGGCAGGTGCTGTGGAGCATTGGAGCGATGTGCTGTCCTGGAAGGGGGAACTGGAGAACAGTGGAAACGCCAGGGTGACAAAGTACACAGCCGCAGTGGAGATGGACTCAAGCTGGGGCTTCCTAGCAGCCCGACGGAACTGTGTCCTGCAGGGGTTTACTGGGGAAGCCTGTGGTGCGGGTGCTGCGGCACAAGCCGTGAAGAGTAGGTCCGAGGTTGACGACCCGGGGGGTGGAGCCCCACAGAACACATGTGCCAGCAATCACCATGAGGACCACCCCACGGCCCTCCGCCCAGGCACGACACCGGCCGCACCGTCATCGCTGAGAGCCATTCTCCATTATCTCCACGGTGAGTTACAAAAATCCACCCCTTCTTCACCCACCATTTTATACCTCACCTCCTCGCTTTTGTCTCTCCATCTGCCTTATTCGGTTCAACCACCACACCACCCTGCAAAAGAGGGACCGTTCCCACCACTGCTCCACTTCATCCGTTTCACCTCAACCCGACAGTTACAAGCGAATGGTCACCCAGCCATAGGTGAGTACATCACTTACGCTCACACCCTGCTCTACCACATTTATTGCACCAGGTAGTGGCGCTTCCGTCTCCAATTTTTGTTTCCCTACAGCACACTTGTTGGACACCCCGGTCTGAACATAACGGAAGCCGCACACCTACACAACAAACCCCCCCTCATTTATACTTATCACACCAGTGTTAACCGGTTTACCCACCAAGTACTGCTTCTCTCCCTCGCATTTTCCCCCCTACCTCTGACGAGCGCCACACATGGGGTAAAACTCTTTCAATTTTTCCTGATCGCTAAAAGAAAGATAGCATTTAAAAATAATGGCTAATGTTGGACACTATCTTCAGCCAATAGACAGTGTCCACGGTACCAGGAAGCACTGAAAGAGGGCTCCTTTAATACTACAGAGCAGAAGTGGGCCCAGCCCTTCACTGACATTTTAAGGTAATTATGTGTGATCTGTAGTTTAAAGGAGAACTATGAGGTGAGTGCTTTCCACTCACCTCATAGTTCTATCCGACCTGTGACAATGAGACTGTCACAGGTCGGCTCAGTAGATCTGGAGGTGAGCGAACACATACTGGCGTTCTCTCACCTCATTTTTGCAAGCTTGCTCTTCTATATTTTTGTTAAAACATTAAAAACAAAGGATTTTTAGATTAGCCACAAGTAGGAGCTCTGTGCAATCACTATGTAATCTCTATAAGTGTATGTAAACCCTATCAATTAACTTCTCTTATTTGTATATATCTATTTTATAAGTGCAAAAAAGTTGATCTCAGAAATTCAGAGCCATCTTGTGCAATCTCCGTAAGCCCTAATAGTTCTTATCTTAGACTAAAGTATGAATAGCCTTTACGTTGTGCAGATCTGAGAGCAGGAACGGTTTAGTTTAGCAAACTGGGCAGGGCTGACACCACTCTGTTCACAAAAATGTGTGTTTTGTCAGCTCACAACAGAACTTAGGAGCTGAGTGCATTTTTGGAAGATCAACAGGTTTTTTTCTGTACTTGAAGGCTCTTTAAAGGAATGAACAGGGGGAAATGTACTGCATATGCTTTGCAATTATTTTTCCTTGACATACACTGTAACATCTGTTTAGCTATGATATCAGCCACGCAGTTAACCTTTTCCACCATTAGTTGTCTTAAGTGTTCTGGATTAAATGATTGCCAAAGATGCTTAGTTTGGGAGGGTCGATTGGAGCAATGGATATCTCAAAAAACTTTAGTAAAAATGGACACCTGAAAAAATGGA
Source organism: Nanorana parkeri (assembly GCF_000935625.1). Classification (NCBI taxonomy): domain Eukaryota; kingdom Metazoa; phylum Chordata; class Amphibia; order Anura; family Dicroglossidae; genus Nanorana; species Nanorana parkeri. The sequence continues at coordinate 850,771 of NW_017307005.1, forward strand.
ACCTTGTGGTGTCAAGCTTTAGCTATAAATCACGGGGTGTAAAAAAATGTGATCCCGTCTTCCTCCTCACCACCAATCTGTACACTCCCTGTAACACGTAGCAGTTCTAACAACAGCTCAGGTACCTACCTATGAGAAAAGTGGGGCAGCACAGAGGCATAGTGGTTAGCATTTCCGCCTTGCAGCACTAGGGGTTCCCGGTTCAAATTCCGGTCAGAACAATATCTGCAAGGCATTTGCATGTTCTCCCTGTGCTTGCATGTGTTTCCTTCGGGTACTCTGGTTTCCTCCCACACTCCAAAGACATGCTGGTAGGTTAATTGGCTTCTGTCTAAATTGGCTAATGTATGTATGCATGTGAGATAGGGACCTTAGATTGTAAGCTCTATGAGGGCAGAGACTGATGTGAATGTGCACTATGTACAGCACTGTGTAAATTGTCAGCAATGTATAAATACCTGAAATAAACAAATAAATTGTGTAAACAACAGGAGTGATATAACATCTATGTAAAGCTACACAGGAAGGCATCTTCACTAGTTAGCACCTGACTAACTACTAAACAAGGATAAACTTTCATATGCATCTTCAAATCCATCTGATCTATATCCCTGTGCTCAGTGCCAGGTCAGGAGCCCATCAAGGAAACCTTCCCTGGGCAGCTTTTCATGGAGTACAATTAAAACTTTCTATAGTGTGCCATTAATGATCTCCCCACCCCCTGCTCCAGATAGTGGTAGATGCCTGCAACAGTCCTGGATGACGAGGAGAGAGACAGAAGGTGGACCCCAACAGGACACCCTTGTACCTTGCAGATGCATTACTGTAGGTAAGACCTTGTGTGGGACACATTACATTTTTGATCAGTTTTGTGTCTGCTACATGTATACACAAAAGTAAATTGAATCTCAACTCAACAGTCAAAACTTTCAGAAGGATGGAAAGTGAAGGTATTGTTACAATGGGAACACATCTGGAAAATACACTCGAAAGATTGTCTTACTCTTTCCCATTCCATCCAAAACTAAAATAAATGTTTTAGCAGGAGTGTCATTTTAATGTTTAAACTCTTTTGCTTCAGCTGTGTAACAAATTGCTGCATTATGATCCATAGTGCTAGAAAAAGTAAGTTCCCCTTAATTACAGTATTACAGACATTATTAACTTTCCTGAATAAGTTCTTAAATGAGTCATGAGGTTAAATCTGATACCATTTTGACAGCTGAAAACATTTATTATAAGGCAAGATCAGAAGGGATTGAAATTAAATATACCGTATGATTAAATCAGAAAGTAATTTTTTTTTTAAACTCAACTTCCACTCTTATGTGTGTCCAAAATGTTTTATGGATACCCAATAAACAATAACAAATTAAATAACAATAAATAATAAAAAATAAACAATAACAATTAAAATAACATGAAAAGGGGGTCAAAACAAGCGCCATTGGTCCAAGCTGTCCAATCAAAAAATAAATAAAGTGGGACACTGATCTCGATGCCTCACCAGTGACAAGAAAGTGAGGGACAAAGAGGCTCCTCCCTGTCTCCTTCCTCCTCCCCACACAGCTTGGTTACTGAGCTAGGGGCGGAGCTTCGGCAGGACGGGACGGAGCTTTGGCGGGCTGGGGGGCAGGGCTGGGGAATGCCTCACCCAGCACAGAAGGCATGTCACTGATATATATATATGGGCTCAGAAAGGTCTAGGCTCAGTCTTCTGTTGTCCTGCAAGATATCCATTGGGAGATTTCCTCTTACCTCCTTCATTTGCCAAAACCTTAATAATTTGAGATTTCCCATCCCTTTTTGTCTCCTCTGATGCTCTGGGTTATGCACACAATGCAGGATTGCTGGTCCTTCATTTTACGTGTTGACATCAGAGTACAACCACTAGAAGGTGAAACAAAGTGAAGAGGCTTCAGGTGATCAATCACACAGGGTGGTGGAACTCTGCCGGAGCAAGGAATAAGGTATGTATTACAGCTCATTTCTATACAGACGTAATAGGCAACTAACCTTTGCATTGGTAAGAGGCCCCAATGCCAGTGTATTATTTTTCTGTTACCTAAGCACCAACTCCATATAAAATTATCATACAAATAAATAAATATATCCCATATATTTATACAGTATATATATAGGTGAGCTAATAGGCCTGCAGGGGGCAGCACACCAAAAAAAATA
>NW_017307006.1:0-18655 GCF_000935625.1 Nanorana parkeri
TACTGAAGTCAAGTGCTGATGTATCTCTATAAAGGTGAAATAAAATATACTTACAAAATATAAATAACACAAAATATACTTACATGTGTAGTGTATTCACAAATAGTACAATTTTTATAAAACTACATAATTTTCTGTATTCATTATGGGGTCCCCTTCCACGTACTTTGGCATCATGCTGAATGGCACATACAGGCACAATGATGGGTTTTTATAAAGATTGCACTATTTCTTCATGTTGAGAAACATGAAAGCATATTTTTTTTGTTTCAACTCTACTTGCCTTTATTCTGTCTTCCTGAAGAAGTGAACAGTTGCTCCATGAAATTTGTAGAGGAGAAACTTTTTGTGACACAGTTAATTACGGTATTAAAAAGTGTTACATGCTGGGCAAGGCATTAAGAAAACATTGTATGCAAATAGGTGGACCTAAATGGAGGTTAACCAAAAGGTTGGAAACTTGCATAAGGTATTTGTTATATTTTAAAAGAATTGTAACCTTTCGTATTTGAATAAACTCTATTGCTTTATAATTTGTGTTTATGGGCCATTTTCCTGTACCCTAAAAATAAGGGTAATAAATGTAGCAGGTCACACTTTGTACTAAACATTATAATAAGTATAACAAACATTTTAATAATAATAACAACATAATAAGTTGGTGTATGTTATTAGCCCTTATTTCGCAGCCTGCCTGAACTCCCCTCACTTTCCGGAGGCCCCTCAGCAGTATTTTTCTTTTTTATACTTACCTTATTCAGTTACCTTCTGGTCAGTCGTGTGGGGTAATAGGTTCTCTTTTTTTCATCAGTGGTCCTCAATGGAGAATGTCTCTGAAATAATAACGTAACTGCACCCACAGTGTAATGATACGGATAACTGCAAAGTGCTTAGATTACACCCCTTGGGGGCCGATTCCATGTTGCCATGCTCTCAGTCATCTAGCAGCAAAAAATAATTAGTGCAGAGGACAGAATTGGAGGGCCGGAGAGAACTGCAGTTAGAGCTGTGCCAAGAGTTAGGCTTTATGGCTCGATTCACGCTTATGTGTTTTGATGTGTTGAGGGTGTGGAGCATTGTCGTTGTAGTGTATTTCAACTTGTTCCCATTTAGACATACTGTATGTAACGCACATTTTATAACTAAATCCCTAAGCTTGTGCCCGTTCTTTCCATTTATGTTCCTTGGACATTTGACAACAATCTCCCAATACAATATTTTTAGGTGGATTAGGTCCTGAATAAGCATTTCCAGGGGAAAAAAGAATAAATCAAAAAACCTTGCAGCACCTCTCCTGGGTTCCTCAGTGCTGGGGTTGTCTGTGTGCAGCTTCCCCCTTCCTCCTGAATTGTCTACTACTTGTTGACGTAGCAGCCTATCTCTGGCCCAAGGAGCATCTTGCTATCTACAGTCATCTTAGGGCCACACTATAGTATAGAATAAAGTTGGCCAAACATGCTACAATCTGATTGTGGAATTGTTTTAGTCTTTCCAAAGCCGATGTAGTACTGGGACCTGCCCAAAAAATCTATTCAACTTATACTCAACAAGGTTTCACATTGCACTAGATAGTTACAGGTAAATCTAACGCAGATTTGATAGAAATTGTAACCAGTTTGAGTCAGTGGCAGCTTTGTAGTTAGAAAAAGAAAACACACTTAGTTCATACAGTCGTATTTGATTAAAAGTGTATCAGAAAAACATTTTTGTAAGAGTAGATATAATTAGAACCTTACTTTCTTGTGTTTTTGCTGTCCTATTGAGGAGATATCCCTTCACTTTCTGTCTCAGAAGTATAACAGGAAGCAAGAGGAAATCTTTCCAAAGTGAGCATAAGTCCCCTAAGACAGTTGTCACCAGAACAGGTGTTCCCATTGAAACATTTCCTTTCTATTTCTGTCAGCAGGACAAATAGTAAGGGCAAATCTCTCCAACATGAGGCTTTAATCCTTCCATACTCTATCCAAAGAGTTTTGGCTTTAGATACACCTTCATATTCCATCTGTCCTTTGTACCTGTATCCAATGTACATATTTAATGTCATACAGTGTCTAATGTAATCCAAAGAAGTAACAGGGGAGGTCTTGTTCTTCTTGTTTTACAGTAAACAGAGGATGAGAAGAGTGGAACTCATGTGAGAGCTATGCCAATCATATACCATTATAATTGTAGAGTTATAGAACATATGAATTACATGTTTGTGAACATGGATTTCCTGCAATAAGTTAATTTAGTCTTTCTGGTATGCAGATTTAAATTAATTGATACTAGCACCCCTATAGGGTCAGAATGCTCAAACGGCACTTTGGTAAAAGAACAGTACATATGTTTGTTGCTACATTTGTGTGTTTGGGTGGAGCTGGCATGTTATGTCAATCTTGAAAATATGGTTCAGGTGAATCCCAATCGCCTGTTTGGCCAAATTGAAATATTTTTGTAAAAGACTCATGCGGCTTCCCCTAAAAATTATACTTTAACTGTTGATTTCATTGTGTTGCTATAGCAAATGTATAGGTCCTCTCTATTGCAACAAAACCTTTACTATAACTTTTAACTTTACTTCTAAACTTTTACTTTAATTGAACACATAGGTTAGGAGGTTGACTGATATTTTCCTGATATATTGCACCTTCAACTGTCAACATTATTATACAGGGCCATTGCCTCCTTGTTCGTGAGGTGCCTTTCCTGACGCTACCACAGGAACTAGTCCAAAAACAGACATTTCATACCTTTCTGTTCTACTTACTTTTTAATAGCAAAAACCGTAATGCCAACACGGACGTTTCTTTGATGAAACTGTGCATTCAGAATGTCAATGTTAAAACTGCCATCCCATATGATTGGGGCAAGCCAAGGTGTTACCATCAAGACATCTACTCTCCTAGGGAACACAGAAATAACAGTGCACTTTAGTTTAGAGCATATGAAAACATAACATTTCACACACTTTCAAAGAACATTTCAATGAACTCTTTGAACATTTCTAAGAACTCTGCGCTCACAAGATCTACACAAGTTCCTTACAGTTACCTCTATGCCCCCCGGTCCAGACATCTTCATCTGCAAACTTCTGCTTTCTGTGTGCTACTCTGCTGCTGTCTAGAATTACATTTCAGCCCCTTTGGTTGCTTCTCAGAAGATTTTTCACATCAATCAGTTACAAAGCCGCAAGAACAGAAGAGGGCAAGGTTTGGTGCAGGGGAAAGGAGGGAAGTGTAATGCACACCATTATACTCATGTCATCACCATTGTACTGATCTCACCACAAAACTAAAAACTTGCCACCTGTCATATTACTTTAAAGTAGCCACCGCTCCAAGCTCACTCCTGTGATGGACTATAATCTCAATACAAATTAGTAAACTAAACATAAGATTGTAGTCCATCATGGTAGAGAGCTTGGAGTGGTGGCTACTTTACAACACACACATTGGACATGGAGAACAGAAGTAGCCATCCACCAGAAGGAAATACAGTGTCAGCACCAATTCAGAGATGATTTGAGGATCCACAAAATGATACACAAATAAGTTACAGTATTGTTAATAGTTAAAAAGCTTAAAAGTGCATTCAAGTACCTTAACTCCTGAGTTTAGTGTCACTTTAAGGGACTGCAACAAGTTAAATACACAATTTCAATTTTATATGACAATGAGTGTCAGCACAACAAAATGTATGCACAGGGAATATATCAGAGATTGGGAAGAAACAGAAACCATTTTATATCTAAACACAAAAATAAAAATGTAATATATTGCAGCTTCACAGACCCTCAATGTTGTGGCTGCATTCATTTTCTTTTATAATAAACTTCTGTTGCAGGTTTTCATTTTTTTTTTTAAATAAAAGAAGACACAGAAGCTTGATAATGCAAAAGCAACAGAATGGCCCCACATAGGTGACCATTATCTAATGCGTATCAATCCCTCATTGTACAGTCTTCCTCTGACTGTAGGCTGCTGACAGGTTTGGAATACAATAACGTCAAGCTAATAGTTTTGGTGTTGCATAAGTGAAGCAAAAAGACAGACAAAAGCAAAGAGAAGAGGTATAGGCAAGAAAGAAGAAATAGGTATAGAAGGCAGCAGCTTGAGAAGCTAATGCAGGGAGGCAGCAAAAATAAATGGGGTAGATTTTCAGGTCCAATGTCACATAAGGGGGTCACTGTATTCCATGGTCTACAGGGATGAAAGTTGGCTGAGTCCATATAGAAGATTTAACCACTTCAAGACCAGGTGTTTAGACCCCCTTCCTGGCCAGGCCATTTTTCAGTATTCAGCGCTGCGGTACTTTGACTAGCCCACAACACATCCATCATGAATGTGTACTGTCATTTGATCTAAGATCTAATCTCATCATGAAAAGAGTTCCTGAACCCATTAATATATGCTTGGAATAGTCAGAGTTCCAGTGCCACAGAATGAGAAGCCATGCTGCAGCCACAAAGCAGGTCTTTTTTGACACGTGACAAACGCCAGGATGTAGTTGCATTTGTTTATTGCTTCAGAGTTTTTTTCCCCTTTTTTTTTATTAACTGGTGATTTTGCAGGTAACACACTTCCTGTCCTAGGGTGACAACACTCTCTCGCTATACCGTATCAGAACAGAAAAAGGGCAGGATTATTGAAACTCCTCCACCTGTCCATTTGTCCATAACATAGTTGTTTGGGTTCCTGCAATCCTCAGGACAGAATCAAGAGGCATTTGCACTTTCAATGGTATATTTAACAAATGGAAAGGGAGCAAATAATAGAAGTTCAACTAATACCGCGTGTTTCTTGAAATTTCAGGAACCTTTCAAACAATATTTGGTTTCCATTGTAGAAAGAATAGACCAGTGTGTTCAGCAGTGATATCTGCAAAAGGTGTTTGCTTTGATGAATCAAACATTTGGAATACATGTAATGAAAGCAAAATGATATAATTACAATAACTCCAATGGTTTATATGCTTTAATTTTACAATACATTGAGACATTTCAATAAAAACTGAGGAAACTGGGGTGTTCTCAAAACTGTGACTGGTAGTAATTATATTTTCATATTTTTAAATAAAATAAACACATTTGATCTATGACACTGCTGTCACAGCTTTGTAGTGCATGTGTGTGATAGTGCTAGACCTTGTCGGTGGTGGGTAGGTCTGTGGAAGTTCATCATGCGGAGGGTCTCCAGAGTGGATCCCTTCAAGCGAGTAAAGATTGTGGAGGTAGGCAATAAGCTCTGTGCATAGAAACACTTTACTACTGCAGGTGCAACATACACTCCAGAATTATATTACAACAGCCTGCAGTCTAAAACTACCAAATCACTGAAGAAGGGGGAGCTCCAATCCCCTGAAACGCATTGGCTTATGTGTTATGTCATATACTGATAAAAGTTATAATTGTTCTCTATCCAGCTGGTATTTTTAAGCCATTCTATTCATGCTCATTGCTCCTAAAGTACCTCCAAAATATTCACTGGTATCACAAAGCATTATGGGTCTTCCAAGAAGGAGAGTACAGTAGAAGCTGTTGACTGTCTCTGATTGTGGATGGAGTCACTACTCTGAGTCATTCAGCTGTATGTACATGTATCCCCTATATAGATGAATATATGTGCTACTGTATAGATCGGTAATTCTGGCTGCAAACAGTTAATTGCCTCTGTGTGAGACGAAGAGAGACAGAGATTTATGGGGATTGCAGTGCAGAGCAGAGATGGACACACTGCTGAGAGGACTTTGAGAACTGCAACTCCCAGGATACCGTGCGGGGGAGAGGAGGATGGCTTTGGACTAAGGAGGCTGAGCGTGCGCAGTCTGGGACTGGGATCTGAAGTGAGTGGATCGATATAGAACGGGGCACTGCCTGGGACGGAGTGTGTGGTCGCTCTTGATAGATTAAGAGACTCAGACTCTGTGCTGCCGTGTTGCAGAGACATTCTGTTCGTATGTGAGATAAAGGGACGGAGATCGGGTGCCTGAATGTGGGCCGAGTGACGTGTCAGCGGCGGGGACATTACGGCCTGGCCGGAGGAGCTGATCAGGCTGGGAGTGATCTATGCAGCCCAGAAGAGCGAGCGGAATCGAGTGGAGATCGTTACCGGAAGCCCAAGATGACCCTAGACATCTCTTTCCTAAGTGTCGTTTCGCCGGAAGGGGGACATATATACAACTGTGGGAAGACATCATCCTGTGCAGAACTACCTTGGGAGTGGTGAGAGGCCAATGTGACTATGTACTTTTACACAGCTGCTACACAGTATGGGCCCCAACATTGGCTAGCTTAGGACATTACTACTGGCCAGTAGTCTAGTGGGGTGTGATACTCCCATAGGGAGGTGTTGTTGTTGGAGTTCTCTACATTTATATCTGCTCCTGAGTACAGTCTGACAGGAGTCTGACAGGAGTCTGCATAGCCATAGATAGCCGCAGTCACTGGGTGTCAGAGTGCATTGATTTAGCTCATATTGTGTAGTGTTGTATTGTTACATTATTAAGAGATTATTTGTGTCATTCAGCAATTAAATACTTTACAAAAAAACTCTACAAAGGTGTGTTGGTGAGCTGTGGATCCACCAATTGGGCGGTGCATTGGTGCAAGGGGGGACAGAAAGACCCGTTACTACCAGCGTCTCCTATGGGGGTAGCGCTACATACAATTTCAGCTTGAACTGCCAAGCTCTGTAAACAGACATTTTGCCTCAAAGCAGCTAAGATTAGCCTGGTAAATATGTAAATAGGAGTCTGAAGCTTCACCTGTTGCCTAAAAACATATACAGGCAGTCCCCGAGTTACATACATCTGACTTAAATAGACTCCTACTTACAAATGGAGGCTATTACTGTACAGCAGGGGTGGTTGTAATGCTACCACGCTCGTGCTGACGAGAAGTGCCCGCCTTTTTGGGTCTGGTTTGTGGTACTGTACGTACATTACAGGAAGTTGGCTCTTGCTAGACGTGTAGACGAGGGGTGCCCACCTCTTCTTCTGGGTCACTGTGAGTTTTTTACTGCTGTCTGTATCCTCATTAGAAAGATTTAATCTCGGGCGTGGCTTAGCGGCACATGTGAGCAGACGCACATTCCGTAGCTCTGGCACAGACTCCTGCAAATATCCTCCTCCACTGCTCGTTTCGGCACCCCCCACATACGCTTACCGTTCCTGACGGCCCCCGGGGCACACGGCCATACCTGCGAGCGGGTCCGATATTGGCACAGATGACCAAGACGGGCGCTGCGGCCCTCGAGGCGGGCCCGAGATTCCAAGATGGCGGCGGCGCGAAGCTGCAAACCCCTCGTAAGGCCAAGGAGGTTGCCTCAAGGCTGGAGAAGTTCGCCAGGGGCTCTGCCAAAGGTCAGTCTCGTGCAAGCAAGATCCCTGCCCCGAGCCACCGGCCCACCGAGCGGGTGATGATTCGGCCGCCTCAGACATTGAGGAAGTTCCTGTGAGTCCCTTCCCAGCTCCCTCTAAGATTCCTAAGTCTCCCAAGACCCGCGCAGCATCCATTGAGCCCACACTTAAGGATGTGTTTGCAGCGGTGCAGCTGTCCAATACATCCCTCTTATCCCTGACAGAGCAGGTGCATGGTATGAGGGCAGACATTTCTTTTCTCCGCCATGATCTCCAAAAGGTCAGGGAGAAGACAAAAATGCTGGAACACCGGATGGGGGACCTGGAAGACCTAACTACCCCACTTCAAGCTAATTTAAAGCTGGCACTACAACGCTCAGCCGATGCCGCCCTCAAAACTGAGGACATTGAGAACAGACTCCGGCGCAATAACATCAGAACGGTCTGTGTCCCGGAGCGGGCTGAGGGCCCAGACCCTACGGCGTTTGCTGAGAAGTGGTTGCTGAACACCATTGGCAGGGACTTCATTTCCCCCATGTTCGTGGCGGAGCGAGCCCATAGGGTTCCAACGCGACCGGGACCGCCGGGTGCCCCTTCGCGTCCTATGCTGATCCGCATACTAAACTACAGGGACAAGGAGGCCATCCTACGCAGAGCTAGAGAGCTGGGAGATCTCTTTATCGATGGTTCCAGAATCATGCTCTTCCCTGACTTCTCGCAAGAAGTTCAAAAACGGAGGGCAAAATTCCAGGAGGTGAAACGTCGCCTACGACAAATGAAGCTGCAATACGCTATGCTCTACCCAGCCAAACTACGGGTTATTGCTGACAACTACACCGTCTTCTTCGACACCCCGCATGCAGTCTCAACATGGCTAGATCGGAAACAGCCATCGGGATCCTGAGCCGGTATGTAGCCCCCTGAGAGAGGTCCTGATCTCTTACCTTTTGATCCGTGGGCCTGATGGGCATGTTTAGAGCTTTGGAGGATCCGTATATCCTGAGGAGTGTTGCCGGAGACTCCGTGGTCAACATCCTTTCGTTTGTTTCTTTGGCTGCTAGAACAGGAGACACACCATCTTTCTCCTATATCTACCTCCTGGTTGCAGAGGTAGATTTTGATGTCTCTAGCCCCTGTGCCTTCTCCTGAGCGGAGACTGTTCGGTTCATTTAGACCTTGTTTTTTTGTTTTTGTTTCTACGGTTCAAGCCATGTGGATCTCGGGCCGCTGGGGACGACTTCCGGATACTACCTCCCTTCTGTTTTTTTATTTTCTCCTTTTGGATTTTATTTCTATTTTTTGTCTATCCCGCGTGTCATATGCACACCACGGATTTCCCAATACTAACATTATGTGGACTGAATCTTATTGTGCACGTGCCCTGAATAAATCAGTACTCCATTTTTGCCATGACGATACGATACGTAAGCTGTCTGTCTTCTCGTGGAATGTGCGTGGCCCTGGCAACAGGACTAAGAGACAGGCTGTTCTCTCTTCGGTCCTGTCGCACAGGCCATCCATAATTTGCCTCGAGGAGACCCACAATACCGGGGACACAGTGGGTCTTCTGAGGCGTAAAAACTATCCAGTGATGTTTCATTCATGTTATTCGTCATATGCGAGAGGAGTGTCGATCCTGATGCATGACAGTGTTGTGTTTGCTTGCCTACAATCCTGCATTGACCCTCATGGACGTTATATTTTTTTGCACTGTACGTTATTTGGGTTGGAATGTGTCATTGCTAATGTATATGTACCTCCTCCATACTCCGGTGATGCACTAGTGCTCTTTCTTAAAAACAAACTCCCGATACCTGTCCTGGTGGTGGGTGATTTTAATAATATTATGTCTCCCTCCCGGAATAGGCTGCCCTCTGCGGCCGCTGCCCATACCTCTAGATATACAGCTTTTCACAATTTCTGCTCCGAAATAGGTTTGCTGGACGCATGGCGCAGTCTCAGTCCAGATTCTACTCAATACACCTGTTTCTCAGCCACTCACAGATCCCTTTCCCGCATAGACTACACCTTATGCTCCGCTGAGTTCTTTCCCCTGATTATCGGGGTGGACATTCTGCCTAGGTCTCTGTCAGATCACGCCCCCATTCTTACCACTTTTCGAGCAGGAAGACAGCCCCCCGCCCTGCCTTGGAAACTGAACCCGTTTTGGCTAACGCTGTTTCCTGCTGGTGCATCGCTAGAGGAGGAGTTGTCGGGATTCTTAAGTCTCAACAATGGCACTGCCACGCAGGGCTATGTATGGGACAGCTTTAAGGCGTATATCAGAGGCCTACTCATTAAGCAGATTAATGGTATCAAATCTGGTACTAGGGCGGCAGAGCTGGAGGCACAGAATGCTGTTTCGAACTGTGAGGATGAATACGTGCTCTCTCCCACCCCCGCTCGCCTGGCTGTCTTGGAAACAAAAAGAGCCTTCTTGGCTGACTTGCTCCTCCAGAAGGCTAGAAACAAATTATTTTTCTCGAGCCAGATGAGATGGGAGGAGGGGGAGTCCACGGGTAAGCTTTTAGCCCACCTATTCAGAGTGCAGGGGGGACCGTGTGTTGTTGCCTCATTACGAAATCCCGAGGGTCAAATTATCTCTGCCACCGAGGGCGTCTTGTCCCTGTTCACAGAATTTTACAAGGACTTGTATATATCCAAATATGGGGGCACACCTGCGGAGCTGCGGGACTACCTTGGCGGGATGTCATTGCCGAGGTTACTCCCAGAGGCGAGGGATATGCTCGAGGCCCCACTGCTTCTGGAGGAGTTGGAGGCTGCGGTCTCTAGCTTTCCCAATGGCAAGGCACCGGGTCTTGACGGGTTACCCATTGAACTCTACAAGAAATATGGCACGGTGTTGCTCCCTGCCTTATTAGACACCCTCAATGACGCTAAATTGACGGGAATGTTACAGCACTCTATGTATGGGGTGGCGGTGATCCTAATACCAAAAAAGGGAAAGGATCATCTGCTCCCTGATGCATACAGACCTATCTCGCTTCTGGGGGTGGATGTCAAAATTCTTGTTTCCCCTGTCTGTGCCACCTTCCTCTCCCCCCCTCCCTCCCCGCATAATCTATTTGCGAGATGCAAGTTGGACCACATGGCTGTGTTAGTTGTTATGTTTTATTGTTATGACTCTGTGTACCATAGAAATATGTATGCAATGTCAAAAGTGTTGTACAAAAATTTTAAAAAGTGCAAAATTCAAATAAAAACTATCTGATTTAAAAAAAAAGAAAGATTGAATCTCACTTCCTGTCCTTGAGACAACAGGAAGTGAAAAGAAATCTACTATTAGGAAGGGAAATTCAGTCCTGTAAGAGTGATCATGGAAAAAAGGTGTATCCACTGATGCTTAAACACCAGGCCTTGTTTCCACGACAACCCAAAATTTTCAAAATCCAATTGTCACAGGGACAGAAAGTGAAGTGAAATTTAGGATTTAACTGGCTTTATTTCTTAAAGGAGAACTATGAGATGAGTGCATTTCACTCACCTCATAGTTCTAGCCGACCTGTGACAATGAGACTGTCAGAGGTCGGCTCAGTAGATCGGGAGGTGAGCGAACACATACCGGCGTTCGCTCACCTCTCGATCGTGTCACAGCTCTCTGCCGTGATAGGGGAAGGGCTGGATTCCCCCCTCCGATCCGCCAGTGCTGACTGGCGGAACGGACAGGGGAGGGGGCGGGTACAGCTGGCTCTGCCTCTAGATAGGCAGAGCCAGCTGTCACTCATGCAGCTGGGCGGATCCAGACATAATTGTCGGGATCCGCTTCAGCTGCGGCGTCTCAGTATACCGCAAGCTGTAGCTCGCGGTATACCGAGCTTAGGGTGATGGGAGGATGCTAGTTTGTGTCCTCCCGTTACCCTAAGGAGAACTATGGGGAAAAGCCTTAACCCCATAGTTCTCCTTTAAAATAATTATTTCATTTGTTTTAAATTTGTCCTAGCCATAAATAAAACAATTATATAGAAAAAAGGATGTATTCCCTTTAGACCAGTCATTTTGGGACATTTTTTCAAAGATAAACAAAAAGACAAAGAAAAAAGAAATGAAAGAAAATGAGACAAAAATAAAGTATAAGGGGAAAAAGAAATAAAGAGAAAAGAAAATAGAAAGGGCATACGAGAGAGAGCTAGCCATACAAAAAAAAGTTTTTTATTAAATGTGGCCCGTCTAATAAGCCATGCTGTATAATCAAAAAAAGCAAACTTACGGTGGTTTTAAGGTCTGTGGCTTGTCATACATCATTCTGCAAAGAAAAAAAATATCAGTTTAAGAGATCCTAAATTCTTTTACAACCAACCGACAGAGCTTTGTTTAATTAAAACATAAATATGCAAATAGCATATATTAGTTTTCCTGTATTGGTTGATCTGCAAGTATCACTGTAGGAGAACCCAAGACACAACTGCCACTAGAGGGAGCAAAATAATAAGAAATAAACACAAGGCTTTTCAGAAAAACAAAACAAAAACATTTATACTCCTAAACACAACACCAGTTTGTGTTTCTGTAAATATTTAAATATTTTTAATAGGTTGGGTAAATTGGCTGTGAATGATTGTGAAATAACTCACTGCTCCTAAATTCTATAAATATTTCTATTTGGCTTGGGCAATTCTGCCCAGGTATGGTTCGCCAATGATACACAGAATCTTATTTGAAATTTAGTAATCCCAAACTGCATTAAAAAAAGATGGGAAGCTGGGCAAAGAAATGGGGGATATGTAGCAAGATAAAAAGAAATTTAGAAAACTACTGTACAGCAGGAAGAGGGTATTTTCTTGCACTTCAAGGGCAACACTGAAAATACACAAAGCCTTTAAAAAACATTCTTGGGGAATGTCTTACAACTGTATGTGGTGTTACAGAACAGAACGATATTCATGGACAGTCGAATACCATATGCATGCACATTTGGCTGTAGAGTTTACATACAGCAGCAGCACCAAAATCTGATTCATTTCAGTTTGGAAAAAAAACTTTTTTTTCCAAACTGAAATGAATCAGATTTCGGTGTCATATAGCAGTGTCATATAATTTTTTTTAATCAAATAGTATTAGACCGTCAGATAGAAATGTCTGGTAGTTCGCAGTGACTGTCCTTATCTGTAAAAAAAATAAGTCAAGGCAACTGGACTTGCTGTATTTTTTGAAGATGTTTTACTGCTCATCCAACCAGCTTTCTCAAACCAGAATGACTTGTACAAAATATTCTCTGGGAATAATTATGGTGAATGTTGCTCCAATCCACATAATCTGTTAGTCACAGGTGTTGATTGCATTTGCATAATTGGAGTCTAGGTGGTGTTATTAACCTGCCCAGAGAGAGGTGTTTAAACAGCATTATATGTGGCAGACAATAGATGTCTCCCCCCCCCCCCCCCCACCTCTATTCAAACTTGGCTTCTCCATTTTTACATAATGGCCTCTTTCACACCACTTTTAAACCCGTCCTCCTCCCTGTCTAGGATACTTGACTGTCTTCAAAGGAGTTACCTTTTTCCTTTAGATGTAGGTATAATGCCAAATCCTGACCAGTGGCGTCACAAGGAGTGTGCGGGGGGTGCAGCCCGCACCTGGGTGACACCATTGGAGGGGTTACACCAAAATGACTGACAGTCATTTTGCTGTCACTCCCCTCTGAAAAGTCGGGCACTCCGTCATGGACCAAACGGCCAACAGTATCAGGAGAGAGAGGAGGGGACCCAGCGGCATACCTCATCCTGCCGGGTGACTGTCCCCTCCTCTCTCTGCCGGCTGCCATCACCAAGATGGCCGCTGGCAGGTATCAGAAGATCGCCGCACGTGCGCGATGAAGTCATCGCGCACATGCGCGGTGACGTTTTGGCGAGTGGGTGGGGTGACACCCGGGAACCACTCTGGGTGTCACCCAGCCTCGGGACGCCCCTGATCCTGACCAGAGGGTTTTGCTCTTCTATGCTGTGCCATACACTGGTGTAGCTGCTGTTGTGTTTCACCGACATACAATTCTGAGCACTCCTCACTGCACTGGACTGCATGCACAATGTTGTTCTGGAGTTGGGTCTTTTGGATAAACCAGTTGTTGCCTCAGTGTATAGCTGTGTTTAAAGCAGACAAGGATGTGATGTGGAACAGAGTATGTGGATTGGAGCAACGTTCACCATATTTATTCCCAGATCATTTTTTGTACAAGTCATTCTGAATTGGAAAAGCTGGTTGGATGACCAGTGAAATGTCTTCAAGAAAAATACAGCAAGTCCAGTTGCCTTGACTTATTTTTTACAGATATACCATGACCTGGATGAATGAGAACCTTTACAGACAAAGGCTGCCCTTGTTTTCAATGATGTGTCTTGTTGCTGGCTAATTTCTATCAATCTCTCAATACCAATAAAGAGGCCACAGATGATACAGTAATGTAAAATTGGTCAGCAGCAGGACTTTTTAAATGATGTAGCATTAGTTAAAATGTACTAGAGAAAACAAGCCTTTACAGAGGCGATCTCTCTTACAGATCTCCCCTCTTATAGTAGCTGAAGCGGGCGGAAGCTGCAGGTAGCCAAGGAGAAGAAAAGCTGATGGTTTGGCTGCCTTTCTACTGCCCGCTTCAGTGTTCGGGCTCCTCGGCAGCCACCTGCAGCTGCCTCCGCCCACTTCAGCTGCTATTGGCTGGGAGGGAGACTGCAGCGCCACCATTGGCTAACTGAGGGCAGGAGGGCGGATCATGAAGTCAGGGGACAAGGAAGATGCTGGAGGCTTCACCTGAGAACGTTAGACAACATTTCCAAAGTAATCCCATGTTCTATCTGCATCACACAGCTGACCTCTGTACTGTGCGTCACACCGCTGACTTCTGGACTGTGCATCACCCCGCTGACCTCTGTCACATGGAGTCAATACAATATTTAGCTGACTTTTTAGCTGACTTTTTTCTGTGAAATGGGATGTAGGCACGTCAAACCTGCCTCTTCTCTCCCTGTTGCATTGCAGCCTAGTAAAACGGCTTACATGATGTGCAGTGTGCCTGTGCAATAGTTTTGGCTGTTTTGGCTGTTGTCTCTGACATAATACACTCTGATTTTTATTTATTAATAAAAACTGCCTTGTCTCTCCTTTTTACCTTGTAGCTCATTCCAGCTGCATACATACTCTCTAGCCATTGTGTGCTATTGTCTCTGAAATATGTCATTGTCATTTTTATTTCAGCGTAACAGTCACATCTTTAGAATGTGAGGTTGTAGTTTTTGAAGTGTTTTTGTGCACTTTATGTTGACATTTTATTAAACTTTTAGACAATGAAGTGTGGTAATGCACACAAAGGTCACAAGCTATGCCGTGAAACATGTTTTTCCTGTCTGACAATAGTTACAAAGTAATGGGCTTTAGTGTTATTTTATTCAAAGTGTATACCTTAAGATACAATTTACATTTATGGTGTCTGCTATTTCCATCGCTCCATTCTGGCCTATTACTGTTAGAGAAAAAGAAATCCAGGTGTTGCAGCAAAAACGACAAAGAAATGACCTTTTTCAAGTTATAATGAATCAGCTCAGGGTGCTGATGCTTTATGTAGGCCAAGGAATAATGTAAAAGTTAAAAAACAATATATATATTACACATGCAAAATATGTGATGCCAGAATACAGTGTCATTGATGCTGTCTGTGAGTATTGTACTGTTCTGTTACACTGCATACAGCTTAAAGGCATCTCCCAAGCATGTAATCAAAAGGCATGCTTTTTTCCCCGTCACACTTGAAGTTACAAAAAAAAGGATCTTTTCCCCACTAAATGGTATTATTTTAAATTGTATTTGAAAATTTTGAAGGATTAGTGATTTTGTCATGTTGTCCTCGAAGTTACCTGAAACAAAGGGCCCTCTCCTGCTTAACAGTATTTATTAAAATTGTTTTTTCATTGGTACATGTCCCTCATGGCAGTACCCAGATGTCCTTTGTTTGAAAATGCCTCGCCTATAAGCCTCGAAAATGGCCAGAATTAATTTTCAAGATTAAGCCCCCCTCATTAATTAAAACAGGGATTCTTATTTTCTGGAACTTACAATTAGTTTGATGAATGGCCCATGACTCAATCCCAAACACATTCGCTCATCACTATTTGCCAGCCATTTAGACTATCTAGTTGGAGGGAAAGGGCTGGCTGCTGCATTTTACCTTATTTTCACCGGTAGAATTTTGGTAACCACAATCTTCCAAAACTCAAAAAGGTGTCAACTGTTGTAGAAAAGTAAGAGTAATGGTTTCAGCTGTTCTTCTGCTATGCATAGACAATAAACACTGATTCTGTATGCCTAGTAGAATCAATACCCACGTACAATGACCCAAATATTATTAACACTCCTATAGATTACTATAAAGCTAGTATGTTTGATGTCTAACATCTCCTCTCTGTGCAACCGGGCTCTTACAGAAAGTTTTATAATTGTGCACTGTATGTATGGGAGTTATTGGCTATAGCATTTTTAAGAATTTTGAAGATTGATATAAATCCATTTGTCAAGCGGGCTTAGGCGAGCTTTTTAGAGAGTACAGAATTCCAAGCAGATACAAATATCTTTATTCAATTTTGTCTGGGTATTAGGTTTCTGAAGGCCCTTGCATAGTAACGTTCATAAGAAGAGTAATAGACTGATAGGACTGTGTTGGGGACACTGCTGGTTCTGACTCAAAAAACATGCTTACAGGCAAGGAAACAACAGGAATGACCTGCTTTATTACCTATTCAGGAATCTGGGACACCTCTGCTACCACCATTCAGGGTATTCAGTGTGGCAGGGTGTATGAAACACAAACTTGGTTGAACATAATCACTAATATTTTGTAATTAATACAGATGATATATATGTTTTTTCAAACGTGTATTTAGTAGTTTGGCCATAGTCTTGCTTTAACTTGAGCCACGAGAATATGTCCACGCTAGTTGGTTCAGTGATTACTATGTAGAGCAGAAGGCCCTGAATGGATAATGGCTGTCTAGGTGGTCAGCAGAAGTAATTATACACAACAAACTTTGTGATATTGGTACTCAACCCACTAAAGATTTGACAAACTTGTCTACTGTAAATGATGAAGCCAAAACAACTGATCCAGAAGCCCTCAGAAGCAGAATTATTTAAGAGAATGCAAAGGTTGATGTTCACCTACTTACCTCCTGTCCAATGGGGATCATGGATAGAAATTTTTCCCCAGCCCTTTTCATAGTGATAGTCCAACAAAATACAGACTTCAGATTTACATAAGGACCTAACCGTGTACAGGTTGATGAGCAGGCCATTATTCTTTATGTAGAGCCAGACCTAAGTGGCCATTGGGATCCAATGCTCTCAGAACTGATTTTTTTTTTCTTTAAACTACTGTTTTGTTCTAATAAAATAAGTGGCAGTATACGTCATTTTTTATGCCAAGTCACACTATCTATTAAGAAGAAACAAAGATGTATACCGTATTGACAAGATTTTAGTAATGTTCTAGTCCATTGAATCTTACCTTTTAATAGCCACTTCAGTCAAGCTGTCCAGCGGGGAGACTTGGTCTGTTGCATTACTGGGTCTGTGTAGAGAATGCAGATGTATTATAGCAACTGACACAATTCATCCTCCCACCTTCTTAAACTGGACCTGAACATAAGTGATTTGCTAGGTTTTAGGACTATTGCAAAAACACCAAGAAGCTAACTGGGATCTGTGGACAGTATTAATGCAACAAGAACTGTAATCTATGCAGCATTCTTTCTATCCAAAACCATAATGAGCAAAGTATATTCATATATACCCAGTCACTTTATAGCTCACAAATAAAATGTAAAGTTCTAACACAAATGAGATTCCATTTACTTCCCGGGAATGAAAGGCTCTCTTCACTGAAACAAACAGTCCAAGCTTTGCAGCTTGGATGTAAAAGAGTGGAGAGGTTAGAAAGCTGAAAAATGGAACAAAAACACCAAGCTCACCAGCAATGTGCAGAGCGTCCTTTAATAAAGAGTGAAATCCAAATCATTCCAGTTACAAAGAAGTACTGAAGCAGAAGTGAATCTAGCTTATACATAGTCTGGCCAACGGCTATAAACTTGCAGGCTAGGCATTTCCTCTTTTTGCATTGGAAGATAACTTTCTGTTGTAAAAACGTTTTGTGATCTGATTCCCTAGTGCAGTGGTTCTCAACTCGTGGGTTGCGACCCAAAAGTGGGTCGCGACACCCTCTGCAGTGGGTCGCGGCGTCATGTCTGAATATACCGGCCTGAGACTGAATAGAGAGGGGGAATTTGTGGTTCAATACAAAAACACTAAAATTCCCCAGCCTCAACCTGCCAGCCAGCCTGCAACCAAACAAGTAGCCCTGTCAACAGTATGCATTAAAATCAGAGGTTTTAGTTGCACAAACTTTTGGCCAAAAATATGTAGAAGCCACACTGCCGCGCCAAGGCACCTCTGCAAAGTGTGGTCCTAACTCTATGTATCTGAGTCTCCAAGTGTGAGCATATTAATGAAGTCGATAAATTGCATGCAGGTGTACCTGGAGGTAGCCTACTCCTCCTAATAAGGTGCAGGGACGCACTGGGGGCCCAGCAACCAAAAATGCACGCTGGGACCCCAGTGCATCCCCCAAACCAAAAATAGTCAAACTAGAAAAAAGTGGTACATGCATGAATCTATAACCAGCCTTTATAGCAGGGAGCACATTGGGAAGGCTTACAACAATACAAAAACACAAAATGCTCCCTGCTATAAAGGCTGGTTATAGATTCATGCACTTTTTTCTGGAATTTGTGGTTCAACCTGTGGAACCTCATGTCAAACTGTCCCCTCTCTCCAGGCCTCCCCCGGGCTCTCTGATAAAGTGGTATGGCCCGGGGAGAGAGGGGACTATTTCCTTACTTTCGGCCGGCGCATTAATATCAGGAGCCGCGGCTCCCGACAATTAAGTTATAGTTCCGGCCTGCACTGGAGAGTACAGCAGATATCAATCCGCCGCTGTATCTACTGTACTCTCCAGTCCAGATAGTTCAGTCGGCTGGAATCAGAGAAAGGTAGGCAGGCAGATAGGGAGATGTGCACTGTGGCAGGACAGGGGACACTGATGGATATTATGCATTCCAAGCCCACATAATATCCATCATGTATATCCATCACTGTCCCCTGTCATAATGTATGTTAATAAAATACACAATTAATGTTATTACACAGACTGGGCTCAGAATACATAATGTCCATCAGTGTCCCCTGTCATATTGTCCTCTGTCAGTGCAGAAGCTGGGGAGGGTATGGGGTGGGGGCATTAGCAGGGGGCTCCGCTGCAATT
>NW_017307006.1:19202-55170 GCF_000935625.1 Nanorana parkeri
TATATATATATATATATATAATGTTGCTGAATACTACACAAGTTGTTTTGTGTAATACATTTAAATGTTTCAGCAATGAAATTATTTTTGGGTCACGCCTTAATGACCAAGGAAACATGTGGGTCCCGAGGTTACACAGGTTGAGAACCACTGCCCTAGTGGATAGTTTATTCCCCATCTGTAGGTCACTAGATCCTATTTGGATTTTCTATAAATCTCTGGTCTAAACGGTAACACATCTTTTTGCTTGAGATCATTTTGTAAAATGGCCCAATATTTCCTTAAGTTCTTTTTAATGGATTTATATTATAACATAGTTAGAAAAGGTACATATAGGTACACTAGGGAATTAAATCTCAACCCATGGTCAAACTAAGTATCATGACTCTAAGCCCTCATTCACATGGGTAAGCACGGACCCGTACAGATCCACGCTGCGTGCACAGCCATATTGGGCTGCTCCAGAGAAGGACAGCTGCTGTGTGTGATTACACGCAGCAGCCTGTTCTCCTCTTCTATGGGAGTATGCGGCCGTGCGCCACCCTACACTTACCCGAACATCTCATCTGTGCTGGTGCGGGTGGCCGTACTCATATGCATACAGGAGGGATCCTGTCTGCGTCCGAGCGGGGACACCCGCACAGTATGGACGTGCAGTTCGGGTGAGCATAGGGCGGTGTACGGCTGCATACTCCCATAGAGAAGAACAAGCTGCTACGTGAAATCACACGCAGCACCTGTCCTTCCCCGGAGTGGCGTGATACAGCCGTGCACGCAGCACGGATCTGTACAGGCCGGCTGTTACTCGTGTAAATGAGTATATGCTTTTACTTTAAAATAACCTATGGGATGTTTACCTTAAAGTCTTTCTGATTAGCATAAGGGAGTTCCAAACTTTTTGTAGCCGAGTCATGTGTTCTCCTTGTATCCCATTTTGGGCATCATAGTCTATGTCCTGAGTAATGTGTTTTACTCTTCAAAAAGACCAAGTCTTCTTTGAGGATTACCAACAACTGTTTAAACTATGCTTAGGTCTGCCTGTCAAGCTTACTGATTGATTACCAATTGTAAACTCAGAGTCACTAGTATAGTTTAAATGGCATTTCCAAACTTGGATAGATTAAAATATAGAAAATCAATCATAATTTAGGTTTACACATACATATTTCAATATATGGTTTCATGGTTTTAACAATAACCTTCTACTCAAAGTATCAAAGCCTTTGGACCAACAAAACAGCTGGGGAATTAGCATTTTAAACAGAGTTTAGCATATTTTCTCTGCACAGGCTTCCTATAGGCTCCTTTATTCATTATGCTAATTACTTACTCTTGGCTACAGCGAACTGGAACTTCATAGTGCCATTTGATGGGTTTGTTTTCATACCTAAAAGAACAATTGCACACATTAAAGCAGAACATTGCTTAAAAAGAAAAACCCTTCTCTTATTCAACAATATCCATGTGCCATGGAGAAAAGCGATCTGTAGACTTCTCCAGCATTTCCACTACTGGATACCAGAATGTTTGCAATGTAACATCCAGAATCACATCAGTCTTAGCGCTAGGTCATGTTTGTAGGTTGCAGGAGAACCCACACTTGACCAGATTAGTGAGTCAGCAGAGTACTGCAAGCACAGTTAGTCTGGGTCCGGATAATGTCAGTCAACAGCAGACACAGAATAGGATAGGATATGAAGTATATACCAAGTTTATGGAGGCATCTGAGGCATAGTTTTCAATAAAATGGGAGGCCACAAGGCACCTTTATGACCTTTTTTTATTACAACACCAGTATTTAGGACAAGCCCTATTCTATATTGGTGGGTGCCACAGAAGGGCAAGTTTCACTAAATGTATTATTTGGATTGGCACCGCTTATGGACACAGTAGTGGAATGTTCTATGTGTTTATATGGACATTCCGGATGAAAGTAGAACTCTAGCTTTAATATATACTGTGTGTGTGTGTGTATACAGTTTTCATTCATAACGGAGACAAGCTTTTATGTATTTTTTGCTCAGCAGCGGTTTTTGTCTTGGAACTCTGCCATGCAGGCCATTTTTGCCTAGTCTCTATTTTTTTTTTTTTTTAAGCATGGTAGATTTTTATTGAAAAAAGCCATATAAGAAGCAATACAAATATGACAGAAAATATAGATCATGTATCAGTATGCAGACTGTGATCTAGACATGCAGAATGCTGTTTAACCAGGTATTAATAAATGAGGAACCAGATCACAACATTGTGATGAACTCTCTAGCGATAGGTTGTACCGATTAGGTACTGTATATAATAATAAAAAGAAAAGAAGAAAAAAAAGAAAACAAGATAAAATAGAATAACAAGCAAACAAGAAGAAAAAAAACTACAAACAGTTATCCCTATAGCCGTGAGGATCGATACTGTGGGGAGAAGACCAATTCTCTAATGCCTGGCCCAGTCTCTTTCTTATGGTGTAGTCATGAACCCTGAGATGAACTGAGGCAAGTGAGGCCTGCAGTTCTTTGGATGTTGTTGTGCTGCACTCTTGGGTAATTTTGGTTGGCTGCCCACTCCTGGGAAGGTTCACTGTTCCATATTTTTGCCATTTGTGGATAATGGCTCTCACTGTGGTTCGCTGGAGTCCCAAAGCTTTAGAAATGGCTTTATAACTTTTTCCAGACTGATAGATCTCAATTACTTTCTTTCTCATTTGTTCCTGGATTTCTTTGGATAAAACCCTTTTTCACACAACTGTATATTTTGACTCGGTAGCTCTTCCTGACTATCGCCTTATGCTGAGACCATGTTGCCAATGCCCTGGCATTAGTCACATGACCCGCCCTGGGAAACAAGACCATTGCTGTCTTTTATAAAAAGTTATGTTTTCAATATTTAGCTTCAGCCCTTCATTGTCTAACCAGCCATCTTGATTAAAAATACTGAAAGGCCAAAATGACAATGTCTACCTAAAGTACAATTGGCAGCAATGTTTTTTTTTTTTTTGATTCATTTCCCCCGCCCCCACGTACACGCACATCCAAACGCAAACGCATGTCTGCGTGAAAAAAATGAAAATGACGGCACACGTAAAAGCTTTTAATGTGTCGCCTATGGGAAATTTTGGGTATTGTAGTTTTTTGCAGTTTCACAGGTGAACACAATGTTAATGCTTGACATGTTTGGTATCTATTTACCCAAAATGACCCCATCTCTTATATTTTACCCAAAAATTGGGGTTTCTAATCTGTTTGTGCACTAAGAACTTAGAACTTAGGAGTTCCTATTTTTACTCCAAAATCCGTCCTGTCTGATTTTTGGGGTAAGCCTTTGCTATATTGGCTTTCTCTTGGTTCCAGCACCAAAATGCAGATGAGCCCCCCTGCCCATAGACCCCCATAACCACCTGGCCAGGGTTGTGGTGAAGAGGTCCTCATCGGCAAGGGGACAAGGTGCTTTTCCAGACCTGTTATTAACAGTCCTGTGTTAACTGTTATTAACACTGAAACATACACAAACCACATGAACAAAAACCTTGCACAAAACAGCTCATAGGCATTTTCAGAATACTTGGCTGGGATTTCAGAATTATAGTAAACCTATACCTTCACCATGTAGATGAAGGAACAGATTTATTTTATTACCAGCTCTACATACTGCCCTTCTTTTCACCCCCTGCCATTCCAGTCACCTGCAGACCAAAGGTCACACCTTAAATATACAGTACATCTAAATTAAATAGTAACTACAATGTAACAATGCATTGTTACACTTTATTACTCTATGACACTTGCAGACTATCTGAAAGTGTAATTTCACTCAGGAGGGGCTTCATTTTGACAGCCACTTCTACTATGCAATACATATAATTATTGTTAAATAGAGATAAACTGTGCTAGGAATGAAATAACACTCTAAGAGTAGCTGTGCTTAATAGGTGACTATGCCCAAAATAGGAAAAGAGAAAAATTGCACTGCGCTTCAACAAACTCAAAATATATTCCTAAAATGTGAGAAAAACGTTGTAAATTGTGAAATTATCACAAAGTTTTAAAACAATTATGTGTTATCCACAACACCTGTGTTGCACAATGCCTGTGCTAATGATACTTTAGAAAAAAACTCTTGGCCTAATGGTCTAGACACTATAAGCAATAATAAACATTGAAAAAAATGTGAATAACAAAAAAAAACATATACTTGTGCTAGTACATCTCATAGAATGTGTACATAAAAAAAGTCCTGTATTAAATCTCGCAAGTGATGTACAACTCCCACTTAATCTACATATCAATATGTGTAGTCCATTCCTTCCTAATGCAATAGAGTCATTGAAATATGTGATGATATATCTTCCAACTTTTATAATCCACACCACGTCCGTGAATGCATAAACAATGTGTGAATCAGTGCTCTCCACCGTGCTCAAAGATAAGATATGGCCGCACTTACCGACTCCTATTGCTATTGTGTTAAGGTTCCTTGTTATTGTGTACCCAACTCTGTGTTCACAGTGAATAGACCCATCCTGTCCATCGAGTTCGTATAATATTCTTTTCCTTATTTTCTGTGGAAATATACTGTCTCTAATGTGGACATTTTAAGCTGAAAAATTGCCTTCTGTGTGTCCTTTTGAATATACGACCTAACCTAAGTGTTTAAATACAATCCATAAAGTCTATACAATATTCCTCCCTTGTATTTGTGCAATATACTGTATATATACTTTAATATGGATTTGTGGGCTGAAACTGTTTTAAATTGTGGCCTACTTCAATTTCGGCAATACTGTTTATATAGTGTCTGTACAATATTCCTTCTATTTTAATGTGTATTTTTGATCTCCAATATTTCTGGCTTTCTTCTTAGGAAATAATACACTCTAACTTTTATTTCAAGATAAAAACTGCCTCGTGTCTCCTTCTTTAATTGTGGCCTATAAAAGTGCTTACATAATGTGCAGTGAGCCTGTACAATATTTCTGCTTGTTGTCTCTAGGTCGTTTTTACCATGTAATATTTTACTTTCCTATTACATTGCAGCCCAATCAAACTGCTTACATACTCTCCAACCACTGTGCTATATTTGTGGCTATTGTCTGTGAAATAGGTCACTCTAATTTTATTTCAGGACAAAAACTGCCTCCTCAAATGTGGTGTTGTGGTTTTGAAATGTTTTTGTTGAAATTGTTTTAATAATTTTAATAAACTTAAGACACTACAGTTTGGTACTTAAAAAAAAAGATCACAAGCTATATTAATAATCTGTTTTACAAAAAAATCATCCACTTTGTATCAATTTCCAGTGGCAAGAGTAAACCTTCCTATAGCTTTTAGATCTGTTGTGGCTTCTACTTTGACTGACTAATATAGAATATAGAAAAAGAAGGGGAAGAAGAGGGTTTGTGGAGAGCTAGGTATGACCCATGCATGTGTAAAAATTGTATCAATTTATTAAATATAAAATACAAAATACAGTCTCGGGCCGAATGCTTCTAAATATATATTGTGACGGACTCCCTGGCACCCCGACTGAGCACCTCCGTCAGTGATATGGCTTCCCAAATGGAACGTATTCCAAACCCTGTTACCATTACCTCAAGAATCAGGCAGCACTCATTTTGAGGTAAGCAGAATGACACAAGCCTTTATTAACACCAAGCATTGGAGTTTTATAGGAAGAAGCCCACCCCCTCCCGGTCTAGAACGAACCGGTATCAGCCACTTTGTAGGAGGCTGCTTTGTCCCAATACACACTTCGAGCTGAGAGTCTAACAGCTGAAGGCATCTATTAGGGAGTGGCCCCAGTCCAATGGCGTAGTAATCCTAATCTCTCAACCTATTGGATAAAGAGGATCGGATGTTTCTATAAATTGTAATTATGGGCCAAAATTCAAATTTTTCTTTTTGCCTAATATAGACCCATTACTACTAGGTAATAAAAAAAAACAAAAAAACAATGTGTTGCAGACTAAACTACCTTAAAATGTCTTTTTTCCCCATGTTGAATTTAATCAGATTGTGGTGCTGCTGTATTTAAGTCAAGAAATAATGTAAAACCTAAATAAATTACACATGCAAAATATGTGGTGCCAATTAATAGTGGCACTGGTGCTGTTCATGAGTATTGGACTGTTCCACAACACCGTATACAGCTTAAACACATTTCCCAAGCATTAAAAGGCATGTGGCTTTTCCCATGTCACTCTCAAAGTTACATGGAATTTTTTGACAATACCTTGCCTATTAGCCTTGGGCAGAATTGTGTTTCAAGATTTCCCCCTTCCCTATAGGTTCATCCCTACTCACCAGTAGAAGGAGACGATAAACACGGCTGTAAAGACGAGAGAAGACAAAAACAACTTCTTTCCATTGCCCTTTTCATCTAAAAAAAAAAAACAAAACAAGAAACAAATGTGCCAAATTCAGCTAATACATTTCTTTTCAATAGCCGCTAAAGACTTGTAATTACTTCACTAACAGACTGGGAACCTAGCACATGTATTTTTTTATAAATGCTGGTAGTCTGAAGAGATTAGCTCATAGTAGCACACAGCATTTAACCTTTGCCAGCTTTTCTCTGGCGAATCTGCTATGTAAATAGCTTGACATGGTTTTTAAAAATCACAATTTTTTTAACCAAAGTACCTAATGCATACTGATCTTCATGTTTATTTAGCTCCATGAAACATGTTCTACCCTCGCCTACGTAAATGTTTATTAGAAATCTTATTTATTATTTATACGGTGCCAACAATTTTTCGCAGTTCCAGCCCCCACAATCTAAGGTCCCTGTCTCACAGACATACATACAAAGGCAAATTTAGACAGGAGCCAATAAACCTTCCAGCATGTTTTTGGATTGTGGGAGGAAACCGGAGTACCCGGAGGAAACCCACGCAAGCACAGGAAGCGCATGAAAACTTCTTTGCAGATAGTGTCCTGACTAGGAATTGAAGCGGGGACCCCCAGCGCTGCTATCAATACACAGTAAATCCTTTTACCTAGATGGGACTTTTTCATATGTTTTCAGTCTATTAGGTACAAGTGAAAAATATCTTAAAATAAATATTTTTAATTTCACTTATTTAGATTGGAGTTCGATCAGTGACTGTAAAATCCTCAGCAAAACAAAAATATGTTCATGTAAGAAACCATAACTAATGCAGAAGTCAGTTGAGAGACCAAACTCTAACAGTACTATTCACAAAAGGGTGAAGAGTTTGGAGAAAATTATCCAATTCAGCTCACTTTCCAGTGCAGCTATGTTGTCTAAATCAGCTATGTTGTCCTAGATTGTTCCCTTCTCCTGCCTTCTCCAAACACTTCATCCTTTAGTGAATAACCCTTTAAATGTATTCAAAATATATAGTACAAAAATATTTGAATAGATAAACCCTTCACCGCATCAAAGAATCTTCATATAAAAAATATGGCAACGTTGTCCTCATACCGACACACATTCATACAGCACTTCCTAGCCAGTGGCGTAACAATCGTCATATTGACCCAGACGGCCGCTATGCTGCCCGGGGCACAGTGGGGCACAGGGGGGCCCGGCCAGATGCCGAGCGGAGCGCCTGGGTCGCCATGGCATCCTCTGCTGGTGGCTTTCACTGGTGGCTCTGAAGAAGAATGCGCTGCTGCTCAGATCACTGACCGCAATCTGTGCAGCAGCGCGTTCGTCTCCAGAGCCGCTGCTGAGTCAATGGGAGCCAGCAGTGGCGGTGGAGGAGGCCAGACCCGGCAGTGGAGGAATAGGCGGGCCCGTGGTCGACAGCAGGGGAGGAGGCGGGGCCTGTTGACGTAGAAGGAGGTGGGCCCGGCGACGGAGGAGGAGGCGGGGCCCATTAGCGAGCGTGGAGGAAGAGGAGGCGGACAGGTAAGGAGTGCGACCAGCCCACCTGAGGGTGACCCTGCAGAGCCCACCATAGAGTGCCTATGGTGGGCTCTGCAGGGTCACCCTCAGGTGGGCTGTGTGGGATCTCAAGTGGGCTCTGCAAGGGGTATAACGAGAAATCACAGGGCCCGATACAAAATTTTGCTCTGGGGCCCTGTGATTTCTAGTTACGCCCCTGTTCCTAGCCCCTCCTTTTAAACATAAATTGCTTCTCAGGCCTCATTCACACCAGACACAGTGCATTCCGGCCCGATTCTGGCCAGAACGCACTGTATCGCATTGCGGCCGGCTCACTATGTTGTGGGGCAGGAGGGGTGTGACTGTCCATTGAAGTGAATGGCACTGTAGCCACGCCTTCTGGCCCCAATGCGATCGGCCTCACGGGAACGCAAGGCACATTATGCCTGTGGTCCAGTCCGGTTCGAACAAAATTATGCTTGCAGCATTTTGTTCGGACCGCAGGCATAATGTACCTTGCATTCTCGTGTGGCCGATCGCATTGCAGCGGGAGGACGTGGCTACGGTGCCATTCACTTTCATGGACAATGCTATGAAATGCGTTCTGGCCAGAATCGGGCCGGAACACACTGTGTCTGGTGTGAACGAGGCCTAAGTGCTGGTATTAGTGTCAGAATTATAACTTGTTACGCCCATTTGTTTTGATTTGACCCACAGGTGCTGGCCATATGGTGATGTCACCACTAGCTCTACCTATTTGTTGACATTTACTTCGATTAATGTATTTTTTGACTTTTTGGGTTTTCTTTTTTCAAACGTGTGGCATATTTATTTACATTTTACTTTTAACCCTTTAGTGAATGAGTAGGGGTACAAGTACCCCTTACTCATTCACAAGGGGAATGCTGCATCTGGATTGAAGAGGTACCCCGATGCAAATTAGCCCCCCTGCCCTTCCAGGGCGGACCCTGGAAAAGCACCCTCCCAGTGCCAAGGGCATGTGGCCTGGTATGGTGCTCTGCTAGGCCTGTGCTCAGATCAAGGGCCTGGTAGGAATTTTAGAGGGGGCCCCACCTTTTTTCCGCATTTTTTGAGGCTGGGGTTCCCACTTAAAACTCCTACCAGACCTAAAGGACCTGGTATGACTTTTGGGAGGGAACCCCACGCTTTAAAAAAAAAAATGGTTTTGCCACAACGCAATGCTGCAATTTTTTTTGTATCAAACATGGGCGTTAATAGGCGGCAGAGAGGCGTTAAAAGACTTCTCCAACACCTGGTTTTGCCGCATGTTTGAAAGAACCCTTAGAGTTGCTTACCTGTTCTCATGCACATGTTTATCTATGCCCACATAAGCCATTTATTTCTATGGAAAGCAGAATGGCCACAGACAGCCATGTACAAGAGCCCTTAAGTACCCTAAAAGTAAAAAAAGGCTAATTTACATAAACATTTTTCTAGGTGCCTTGTTCGGACCATACATGTGTGGTGGTGTGCAGAAACACACAACTAAATGGACGTGGTGTGAAAAACGCCTAAAAAGGGGGGGAAATGGCTTGGTGCATTTTTAAAAACCTGTAATTGTGCTTTAACCTAGATCACAAACAAACTTTTTTATGCTACAACGTACAAATCCTGAGATGTGATGGCTGCAATACTTTCCCTTTTTCACTTTTCAGGCTTTTTTTTACCTGGTGAT
Source organism: Nanorana parkeri (assembly GCF_000935625.1). NCBI lineage: Eukaryota > Metazoa > Chordata > Amphibia > Anura > Dicroglossidae > Nanorana > Nanorana parkeri. The sequence continues at coordinate 28,738 of NW_017307006.1, forward strand.
CCTGAGAGCAACACACTTCCTATCCTAGGGGGACAACGCTCACTGGCTGAAGTGTATCTATGGAGAAGCAGTGTTTTCACCCTAGGACAGGAAGTGTGTTAAGACTACAGAACACTTATCCTATCCTACATAAGTCAGGGGTGGATAGATTAATATAGAATGAAGCAGCCAGTCTAGCAGCATTGACTACCTAGATAGATAGGGGTGCAGAGTGTACAGGACCACACTGGATTTCTGGCAGGATGAAAAGAATTGTTGTTGTTGCACTTACCGAACAGATATAATAAAACACTTTTAATGGTATATTAACAGACCAAAAGGGAGCAAATAAAAAAAGTTCATTGTTAGAGTTTACATACACTTTTAAGCCACTTTTAGCCATCATAAGCCAATTGAAACGTTCACTGTATAACAAAACATTGTGTATGAATATGTTGTACTTGCATCAAACTGATTGGTGAAATAAGAGATTTCAAAAATGAAAACCCACTTAAAAAGGCAGCAGTGCACCAATTTGATCCATCTATTGATCCCATTTTAAAGAGTGGTTGTCAAGAAGTACACCTAGGGACAGGTCAGCCGGATAAGAAAGCTTATCCCATTTCGTATGAAAGCACAATCAACCGGTTTTATTTTACAGACTCCTACATAGAACTCAAATGGGGAATATTCTTGTCTGTAAAGATTAATGCAGGTTGAATAAAAAGCAATAAAGATACAACTGATAGTAAATCTGCTCAACCTGAAATTAAAATGTTTACAGTACTGTAGGGCAGAATGATGCAATGTTACTTCTCCAGCCAGGGAGGGGAACAGAGGAAGAAAAACAGGAAAATTGTATTTCATACTAACCGTAATTTTCCTTTCCTGTCAGCTCCATGGCAGCACACGAATGGGTTAACCCCCTCCTAATCAGGATAGTAGCTCATAAATTTGCAGGAGTCGCCTAGGCAGCTGTTCCGTAACTAGACGACCATTGGTGTGCTGCCATGGAGATGACAGGAAAGGAAAATTACGGTAAGTATGAAATACAATTTTCCTGTCAGCTCCATGTCAGCACACGAATGGGAAATAACTAGCCAAAACACAGGGAGGGTAAGCATGAAAATGTAATCATACACCCATAGCAGAAGAAATAACTGAACGGCCAAAACCTACAGTAGTCAAGGCCGCCGGATCCACACAATAATGATTCATAAACGTGTGACAAGCTGACCAATTTGCCGCCTTGCAAACCGTCTCTAGAGACACTCGATTCGCAGCTGCCCAGGACGTGGAGAGACTCCTTGTGGAATGTGCCGCAACCGCAGAAGGTACTGGCAGATGGTTGGCCTCGTAAGCCAACGTGATAGTCTTTACCACCCATGAAGCAATGAGTCTGCTGGACACCTTTGCGCCCTTCCTAGCCCCTGCGGGCACCGCAAAAAGATGGTCAGTAGACCGTAATCCTCCAGTTGCCAGAACATACTCATGCAGCGTCCCTGCGACATCCAAACAACTCAAGCGAGGATCATCATTGGGCCGAAAAGCAGGCAGAACAATCTCTTGTCGCATATGGAAATCGGTCACAGCTTTGGGTACGAACCCCAGCATGGGAACTAGGACCACTAGGAGCTAGTCTAGTAAATAAATTAGAAGAGCTTGAAATTATGATACTCGAAGAGGACTTCGATATAGTGGGTATATCGGAGACCTGGCTAGACGGCACACATGATTGGGCTACTAATATAGAGGGGTATAACCTATTCAGGAGGGACAGATGTGGGAGAAGGGGGGGGGTTGCATTTACGTTAAAAACTATCTAAATATGCATATAAGGGACGATATCACGTCAAACAGTGGAGAAGATGTGGAGACCTTATGGCTAGAGCTCGATATGGCGGACCCTAGCCGTAAACTTATTGTGGGTATTTGCTATAAGCCTCCGAATATAGGGGAGGAGGGGGAAGCAAATCTACACTCCCAAATAGAAATAGCTGGGAGGGAGGGCAATGTAGTCGTGATGGGCGACTTCAATTACCCGGACATCAATTGGGCTAATGGTACCTCAGGATCGACAAAGGCGGGCCGATTTCTGAACTTGTTGCGAGACAATTTCTTGGAACAGATGGTGGAGGTTCCAACTAGGAAAAATGCCATCCTAGATTTAATAATTACTAATAATGGGGAATTAATCGAGGATATTGTAATTGGGGAGACACTGGGTAGTAGTGATCACAATGTGATTACTTTCAATATTAAATAAAGGAAAGGAAAGAGGGCGGGACGGACAAGGACCCTTAATTTCAGAAGGGCAAACGTCGATAAGTTGTGCAAACTAGTGGGGGAAATAAAATGGGGTAACTAATTTCACAACCTAAACTCAGACCAAATGTGGTATACCATTGGGTAACAAAAACAAAAGATCAAAGACTAAACCGATATGGCTAAATATAACTGTAAAACTACATTTTAAGGCAAAGAGAATGGCATTTATAAAATATAAGATGGAAGGGACGGCATTGGCGTTCCTTAAATAGAAGGAATTAACAAAAAATGCAAACTAGTAATCCGGGAAGCTAAAATAGAATGCGAAAAGCATATCGCCGCAGATAGTAAAAAAAAACCTAAAACATTCTACCAATATATTAACAGTAAAAAGGTAAGAAAGGAGCAGATAGGCCCAATAAAGGATGAAAACGGGAAGTTACTCACAAGTGACAAGGAGAGGGCCGAGGCGCTGAACAATTTTTTCTCCTCAGTATACACTCAGGAGGGAAACGGGTTCGACGTACGTGATAAAACACATAGTTCAACCGATAATATACCACAATGGTTGACGGAAAGCGGAATAGAACATAGACTTAAAATGCTCAATGCAAATAAAGCAGTTGGACCAGATAACCTTCACCCCAAGGTACTTAAGGAATTAAGCCAGGTTATAACAAGACCATTATTCCTAATTTTTAAAGAATCCTTAGTGACTAGTGGGGTACCATGTGATTGACGGAGGGCTACGGTAGTTCCAATATTCAAAAAGGGGGCTAGATGCCAACCAGGGAACTATAGGCCGGTCAGTCTAACATCGGTAGTTTGTAAACTGTTAGAAGGTATAATTAAGGACTATTGGGTAAAATTTGTTAGGGTAAGGGCATAGTTAATGGCAATCAGCATGGGTTCAGGAAAGGCCGTTCCTGCCTGACTAACTTGCTAAATTTTTATGAGGGGGTAAGCAGAGATATGGATGGAGGGAAGCCGGTAGATGTGGTATATCTGGATTTCTCAAAGGCATTTGATATGGTACCGCACAAGCACTTACTTCACAAGCTGAGAGCTATGGGAATAGATGAGGTGGTGTGTACGTGGATAGAGAACTGGCTACGGGAACGTGTTCAGAGAGTATCTGTAAATGGCACCTTTTCGGACTGGGCTAGTGTAATGAGCGGTGTGCCTCAAGGATCTGTGCTGGGTCCGATACTGTTCAACCTATTCATTAATGACATCAGGGAGGGAATAAATAGCCATATTTCCGTGTTTGCAGAAGATACAAAAATAGGGAGAGTACTAGAAAAGGATTGTAACAATATAACATTGCAGGGGAACCTGGAAAAAATAGGGGGGGTGGGCAATACTATGGCAGATGAGGTTTAATGTCGATAAATGCAAAGTAATGTACTTTGGACATAAAAATAAACAAATAGGCTATACAATCATGGGTATGCCGCTAGGGAAGTCAGAAATAGAAAAAGATTTGGGGGTCATTGTAGACCACAAACTGAATGGTAGCTTGCAGTGCCAAGCTGCGGTAAACAAAGCTAGCAGGGTCTTGTCCTGTATTAAGAAGGGGATGTATTGCAGGGACAAGTCTATAATTGTGCCTCTATATAGATCTTTGGTTCGGCCACATCTGGAGTACGCGGTCCAGTTTTGGTCGCCGCTACTGAGAAGGGATGTCCTTGAACTGGAGAGAGTCCAGCGGAGGGCAACCAAACTAATTAGGGGAATGGAGGACCAGAGCTATGAGACAAGGCTTCTGACCTTAAACATGTTTACGCTGGAATTAAGGAGATTAAGGAGGATATGATATTCATGTACAAGATGCTCAATGGTGACAGCAACATTGGCAACAAACTGTTTGAGATTAACTCCATTACAAAGACTAGAGGCCACCACCTAAAGTTGGTGGAGAAAAAATTCCAGCACAATGGGCGAAGGGGGTTCTTTACAGTAAGAGCGCTTAAGGTCTGGAACTCACTGCCATCGGCAGTGTATTCAGCCAAGAGTGTAGATTTGTTCAAGAAACGTTTGGACAATTTCTTGAGGGACCGTAATATCCAGGGATACCAGTATCCCTAAGAATGAGATGATGCATGGACCTATAAGGGTTGGACTTGATGGACGTATGTCTTTATTCAACCCCAAATACTATGTAACTATGTAACCACCCTATCCGTCGTAAAGGGCTCTTTAAACCCCAAAGCGGCCAGTTCAGAAACCCTCCTAGCCAAGGTAATGGCCACCAAGAAGGCTGTCTTTAACGTAAGGTGCCACAGGGATAGTGAATCCCCAAAATTGTCCGACGCCAGAAAATCTAGCACAAGTGGAAGCTCCCATTTAGGGAACACCCGTGCCCTTTGCGGTCTTACTCGTAATGCAAGAACTGAACCACGAGAGCATTGGAGGCAAGCTGAAGGCCCGTAAAGGCTGATAAGGCCGAAATCTGGCCCTTGAGAGTGCTAACGCTCAATCCCATGTCCAGCCCCCGCTGTAGAAAGTCCAGTACATCCATAACCCGTGGATTTAACGGTCTAAAGTCATGTGCCAAAGCAAAATCCTGGAACTTCAGCCCCACTCTATTGTAAGCACGGTTCGTGCTGGCTTTCCTAGAGAGCAGCAGAGTGTTAACAACCCTGTCTGAACACCCTAGCGTGACCAACCTCCGCCTCTCAACATCCAAGCCATCAGGCAGAGCTTCATCGGTGCCGGGTGCTGAACCGTCCCCTGAGAAAGGAGGTCTGGTACGAGCGGCAGAGATCGTGGGGACCAAATGCTCAATTGGCGAAGGAGAGGGTACCAAGGCCTCTTGGGCCAGTTCGGAATCACTGCAAGGACTATCACATCTTCGCCGCGGAGCCTCCGCAGAAACTGAAGGATCAAAGGAACCGGCGGAAAGGCATATGCCTTCCGAAACGTCCACTGCGCCGTCAGGGCATCCGTTGTCACCGCTCGAGGGCAAGGGAACCTCGAAAACAATTTGAGAACTTTGGTGTTGATTCGGGATGCAAACCGATCTATTTCCAGAACGAAGCTCCATTCCACTAGATCCTGAAAGACTTCGTCCAGTAGGCACCACTCGTTGTACACCGGTACACGAGATAGATAATCTGCCTGGAGACTGAGTACCCCGGGCACATACACAGCTGAGATGCGAAGCAGATGGATCTGGGCTCACGTCAAGATAGGAGAGACTTCCATCAGCAAGGAGTGGCTGCGCGTCCCACCTTGCCTTCTGACATATGCCACAGCGGTGGTATTGTCCACTTTCAGTAGAAACCGATTTCCCAATGATCAGCCTCTTGAAGGCCAACAATGCTTGAAAGATCGCTCTCAACTCCAGAATATTGGAGACAACTCCTTTCGCCTGAAAATCCCATCCCCCCTGGGCTAACTGACCCAAACACGTCGCCCCCCCATCCCAATTCGCTGGCATCGGTGGAAATGATCGTCCACGAAGTCGGGTGTAGAGATTGACAGCAAAGAAGATTGTGATCCCTGAACCACCAAGTGAGACTGCCCCTCATCCTGGGAGTCATCTGAATCCATTGATCGAAAGAATCTGTCCCCCACTGGCTCAAGAACCCGGTCTGGAAGGGACGGGACCTCCATTGGGCCCACTTGACCATGGGAATCGTGGATACCATAGTGCCCACAATCCGAAGACAATGAGATGCCGGAAGGAGACCGTGAGCGAGTGCCACCGTCAGGCGTTGTCGGATCTAGGGGATCTTCTCCGGAGGAAGAGAGACCGTACCACGTACCGTATCTATTCTGGCCCCTAGATACACTAGATCTTGTGAGGGTGACAGATGGCTCTTCTGCAGATTGATGATCCAACCGAACTGTTCCAGAGTTGAAACCACTAGTGCTCGATGTTCAAGCAATGATGTCTGGTCTCGATGTAACAGTAGAATATCGTCCAGATAATGGAAGATGCGGACCCCCTGCTCCCGAAGCAGGGCCACCACGGACAGCAGGACCTTGGAAAACACCCTCGGAGACGCCGTGAACCCGAAGGGAAGACAGAGGAACTGATAGTGTAGGCCGCACAGCGAAAACCAAAGGAAACGTTGAAACGAACAGTGGATGGGAACGTGAAAGTAAGCGTCTTTCGAATCTATGGAGAGCATCCAATCTCCGGGCAGTATCATCTTCAAGATGGTTTGTAGAGATCCCATTTTTAAATGGTCTTTGACAATATACTTATTCAGAAAAGTCAGGTCGATCACCGGCCTCCAATCCCCGGACTTTTTCTGCACGAGGAAAAGCGAAGAGTAGACGCCTCCAAAACGTTCCGAACGTGGAACAGGAGATACTACGCCTTGGACCAGGAGGTCCCCCACGTAAGAAAAGGGGATTGATCTTCAAGCCTGATCTAAAGGAAGTGGAGTTGGACGAAAAACAGAGCCGGGGGCTCTGTGAAACAACTAATGATGGCCTCTGATAACAGTCTCCAGGGCCCAAGGGTCTGAGATCTTGTCCGTCCAGATTTTCCCGAACATGGCCAATCTTGCGCCTACCTGGAAAACCCGGATGGGCAAGCCACAGGGCCCTTCTTGGCTCTAGAAAAGTGAGAGGAAGGTCGCCAAGGGCGACAAAACTCTTTCCCTGGTTTATAGGCCCAGGCCTACTTTCCTCTGTTGAACGATTCCTTCCGGAACAGAGCATTTTTCTGTTTCATCAGTCTCCGATCTTGCGGAATAAACCCGGACTTCACGCCAGTGGCTTTGGCTATTGCGGTGTCCAGTTTGTTGCCAAAAAGAGTTTTTCCTTCAAATGGGATCTTACACCACCCCTGTTTAGAGGTGGGATCACCCACCCATGGTCTGAGCCATAAGGCTCTTCTGCCCGTAACTGCGGACAACATAACCCTGGCCAAGGATCTGATAACATCCAGCGAAGCCTCGGCAAAAAAGGCTGATGATAACCTGATGTTCCGCAGGATAGACAGGACCTCGGTTTTACCCAGATCGTCCGAGACAGCGACCTCAGCGCTGTGGACCCACGCCTCCAAAGCCTTGGAGGTTGCCGCCATGGCCACAGCGGGCTTACAGGCACCCCGATCTAACACGTCTTTAAACGTGACCGCATCGTCCAAGGGCAACGTGACATGCCTCGCCAATCTCTTGAGGGCTGCTTCCACGACAGGAGATTCTTCCAACTGCTTAAAATCCTCTTTTTTAAAGGGATACGACTTGGAAAACCTATTGCGGAAGGAAGCCTTCCACTCGACCTGACCTCATTCCTCCTGGATGATATCCTTAATCTCATCCATGAAGGGAAAAGACACCATTTCTTTCCTAACATGTTTGAAATCCCGTCTTTTCTTATCCGGTTGCTCCACAGCCTCTTCCCAAAGAAGTGCCTGATGAACAGCTTTAACGAAAGGTTGGACTAAGGCAATCCTCATCCTCATCCTCAGAAGAGGAAGAATCAGAATGGGGTTCAGAAGAAACAAGGCCTTTACTGGAGCCGACAGTTCCTGACGGCCCAGGCCTTGGCACTGATACTGGCCTCTGACTCGGCTCACTCTGCTGCAGAACTCCTTCAAGGTGTCCTGGAAAACCGTCTTCATTAAAGACATGAGTTGAGAGGTGTCCGCATCTTTGTCCTTAGTGGCCTCAAAAAAAACATGACTGGCAAGCAGTTTTACCAGGCAAGGCCCTATTGGGACAAGCCCAACATCCCTCAGGTAGAGGCTGCGGATGGTGAGAAGTACCCAGCTGTGCAGAGGGAATCCGCTGATTTACAGACGCAACCTGTTGCGGAACCTCCTCTCATACCGATGCGAACGCTTGGCTGACAGAGAAGGAGACCGCCCCCGACTGGAAGTAGAGGACCGACCACATTCACGGCCACGTCGCGACCCGAACCTAGAACTGGAAAATGAAAGTGTAAAAAACATAGTACTGACCTTGAACCATGACCTACATAAGAGGCAGGTGCCCACCTTCTCAGTGACTGGCGATCTTTAGCAGGGGAAGGCTTGTCCAAAGGCATGCTGAAAGTGACATGAATAAATCAAAATCACATGGAAAAGAGAGACTCTCACACCAAGAGGTTACCTGGATAACTGACACAAACCTGAAACCAGTATTCCTACAGCACTCAATGTGAAGGAACACCCAGCAGGAAGACACATCCATTCTCATGCTGCTCGCCCAGCAGACTAAATAGCTGGAGGCAGGTGGCTCCGCCCCTAGGCCCCGCCTCCAAGGCTCCGCCCAGAGACCGGACCTGAACAGTGGGACGCATCCTCGTTCCCCACTGGCCCCCGACGAGACCTACTGGTCCCTTATCGAAAGAGGCCCGCCGGAACGAACCACGGCCGGAAACCGGAAGTCGGTTAAATGGTGAGCTAAATGGAACGCACGGCGTGCGTTCCAACCGCCGCCGGCCGGATCACACAGATTCTGGCCCCATGAAACATGTTATCCTAACGAAAAAGGGAGAATTTTTTTGCGGATGAAAAGGCTTCCCCTACTGCATGACCATCGTGCCTTGCACTTGGTTTGCTAGCCCCGATGATCGCCAGCATGGACTCACAGGAACTGACCTGTTTAAGGCAGCAGAGAAGGGACTTCGCCATACAGCAATCGGCGGTCAGCAAGGATCTTATCCCTGCAAGGTAGGCACACTGCACACAAAACCTATAGATTAGGGAGGGAAAAAAAAGAACAGCTGGCTAGGGACTCCTGCAAATTTATGAGCTACTATCCTGATTAGGGGGTTAACCCATTCGTGTGCTGACATGGAGCTGACAGGAAAAAAAAATTAATCCAGTTATTGTGCACATAAATACTAAAGCCCAACACTAGCCAAAATTAAATGTTTTCGTTTTGGATAGCTTCGGAAAACATTACAATTTCAGTTAGATCTTTATTTGTGTTAAAACCTTTTTTTTTATATTTGAATGCAGATTGTGAATATTTATGGAATAAGGTATTGTTTGCTACGGGTTGACACCAGTGGCGGACCTATGGAGCAATGGGCCCTGGTGCAAGATCCCCCTCGGCTCCTACAATGCCCAGGGCCGGATTTACTCCACCTGCTGCCCCAAGGCCAGGTTCCACAATACGTGATGGATGGCGGCGGACCATAGTGTGCGGCCGCCGGATACCTTACACAGGCGCCCGCAACTTCCCCACAAGGTCACCGCTGCCGCCCCGAGGCCGGGCCTCGGTGGCCTTGTGGGAAATCCGGGCCTGACAATGTCCGCCCTGCCCACCTATAGCTGTTACCATTCTGAATTTCTGTATAGAGGACTACAAGTCCTAGCAATACTTTATTTATGCAGAATGGTAATGGCTATAGGGGACTACAAGTCCTAGCAATACTTTATACAAAAATGCAGAATGGTAACGGCTATAGGGGACTACACCTTCCAGCAATACTCTCTACAGAAACGCAGAATGGTAACGGCTATAGAGAACTACAACTTCCAGCATTACTCTCTACAGCAGGGGCGCCCACTATTTTTCGTCTGGAGATCTACTTTTCAAATGACGAGCTCATTGAGATCTACCAACGAAAAAACACCTGCATTCAGGGGCGGGAGGGGGCGTGGGCTGCGCAGGCAGGCCCCTCGCCCACAGTGCGATCATTGTGGGCACCCCTGCTCTACAGAAACGCAGAATGGTAATGGCTATAGAAAACTACAACTCCCAGCAATACTCTTTACAAAAAACGCAGAATGGTAACGGCTATAGGGGACTACAACTTCCAGCAATACTCTCTACAGAAATGCAGAATGGTAACGGCTATAGGGGACTACAACTTCCAGCATTACTCTCTACAGAAACGCAGAATGGTAATGGCTATAGGGGACTACAACTTCCAGCAATACTCTCTACATAGACGCAGAATGGTAACACATATAGAGAACTACAACTTCCAGCAATACTCTCTACAGAAATGCAGTATGGTAATGGCTATAGGGGACTACAAATTCCAGCAATACTTTCTACAGAAATGCAGAATGGTAATGGCTATAGGGGACTACAACTTCCAGCAATAGTCTCTACAGAAACACAGAATTGTAACAGCTATAGGGGACTATAACTTCCAGCAATACTCTTACAGAAACGTAGAATGGTAACGGCTATAGGGAACTACAACTTCCAGCATTACTCTCTACACAGAAATGCAGAATGATAACGGCTATAGGGGACTACAACTTCCAGCAATACTCTCTACAGAAATGCAGAATGGTAACGGCTATAGGGGACTACATCTTCCAGCATTACTCTCTACAGAAACGCAGAATGGTAACGGCTATGGGGGACTACAACTCCCAGCATTACTCTCTACAGAAACGCAGAATGGTAACGGCTATAGGGGACTACATCTTCCAGCATTACTCTCTACAGAAACGCAGAATGGTAACGGCTATGGGGGACTACAACTCCCAGCATTACTCGCTACAGAAACGCAGAATGGTAACGGCTATAGGGGACTACAACTTCCAGCAATACTCTCTACATAGACGCAGAATGGTAACACATAGAGAGAACTACAACTTCCAGCAATACTCTCTACAGAAATGCAGTATGGTAATGGATATAGGGGACTACAAATTCCAGCAATACTTTCTACAGAAACGCAGAATGGTAACAGCTATAGGGGACTACAACTTCCAGCATTATTCTCTACAGAAACGCAGAATGGTAACGGGTATAGGGGACTAAAACTCCTAGCAATACTCTTACAGAGACGCAGAATGGTAACAGATATAGAGAATTACAACTTCCAGCAATACTCTCTACAGAAACGCAGAATGGTAATGGCTGTAGGGGACTACAACTCCCAGCAATACTCTCCACAGAAATGCAGAATGGTAACGGCTATAGGGGACTACAAATTCCAGCATTACTGTCTACAGAAACACAGAATGGTAACGGCTATAGGGGACTACAAATTCCAGCATTACTGTCTACAGAAACACAGAATGGTAACGGCTATAGGGGACTACAACTCCCAGCAATACTCTTACAGAAACGCAAAATGGTAACGGCTATAGGGGACTACAACTTCCAGCAATACTCTCTACAGAAGTGCTGAATAACTCCATCAGTTATAGAGAAACACAAAACATGTCACAGAACTTAGGCACATACAGAAGATAAAAGCAGTCACCTCACCTCCTCCTCCTTGCGTCGTGGAACATCGTGTAGCTGAGAGAGGTGGCGGGCTGTGTAATCAGGAAGCTGCTGGGTCCTCCCGGCCAAGGCCCCAGCGCTGCTTCACCGAGTGCTTGATGGCTGCTCTGCCTCACTGCCGTGCAGCCGGACGTTCGGTGGCTTGCCACTGGTCAGATGCCTGGATCTGCTGGGCGGTAGTTCTGCCCCTGGTTTAGGGTTGCCACCTGTCCAGGATTCACCCGAACAGTTCGGGTTTTGAATGTTGTGTTCGGGTTTCATGGCAGCAGAAACCCAGACACAAGATGTCAGGCAGACAGGGGCAACCAAAATTAAGATAGGGGCTACTGGCCCCGCACTGAAAATAGTCTCTACTGTGATATTTACGTATGAATGGGTGAAGCTTTTTACATATGAACACGCCACGACTCATTCTCCCACAAAAATGACCATGCGTTGCTGGATTGTTCGGGTTTCGCTTGAAGAAAAGGTGGCAACCCTAGCCTGGTTGACACTTACGGGTCTATTCACTAAGCTGCCGAGGGCAGCCGAGTGAACTACCGACCCCAAGTGAAGTGAGCCGAACACTGTTTGGCTATTCACTTCATTCAGGCTGGTACGGCTGATTTCAGCCGTACATCGGCTGAAATCAGCCGTACATCGGCTTGCTTTACATGGCTTCTGGTCGGTCGAACATGCTCACCCGAAGTGCAGAAGGAGTTCGACTCAGCCGATCCAACATCTGCATCGGCTGAGCCGAACCTCCGGCAGGCTACTCACTGCTGTTCGGCCTATTCTCATAGATGCCGAGAAGCAGTGAGTGAATAGCCGAATGCAGCTGAGCGGCATTCGGCTCGGCTGTTCTGCTCGGTCCCTCAGAGGGACCGAGCAGAACAGAAAAATTGTTTAAAAAGTAAAAAAAAAGTAAATAGAAAACGATTGTGCGGGCGCTCTGGGAGCCTCCCAATTCCGGCCACCCAGGAGAGAAACATTGCTTTTTCTTTTTTTTTTCTTCATTCTGACAGAACAATGTCAGAATAGAAAGAAAAAATAAAACATTCCCATTGGAATGCATTGCTACATTCCTATTGGCTATTTCAATTTGCAATAGCCAATAGTAAACTAGCATTGTACCCGCCCTCTGCTGATGGACCTGATGGAGAACTGCAGCAGAGGTCGGGTACAATGCTAGTTTACTATTAGCTATTGCAAATTGAAATAGCCAATAGGAATCTAGCAATGTATTTCAATGGGAACTTTTTTTTTCTATTCTGACATGCAGGAGACACCCTGGACGCCAGGGAGAATTTGCTGTTTGGAGATTAGTGTCCCTGGTTAGCAGGTAACCAGGGACGATGATCTCTCTGCAAGTGGCCGGAGCCAGCCGTAAATTACGGCTTGCTCCGCCCAGCTGTCAGAAGCTGGCTGTCGGCTTGCCAGCTTCGGCTTTCAGCGCGGCTCAGCCGAGCCGCCGCATATGCGTTCGGCTCGACTGAGCCGCTCGCCCACGTTCGGGAGCTGTACGGGCTATTGTGAATAGCCCGTACAGCACCCCTTTGACTCTACTGAACCGAAGGGGTCCAGGTGCCGAAGCTAGCCGAAGGATCGGCCGAAGCTACGGCTAGATCCTTCGGCAGCTTCGTGAATAGACCCCTTAGTATACTTTTGTATGCAGTAAAGCTTTAATGAGCATATCTCATCCCAGATAGCAAGGATAACTTGTCACAAACATGTGGCAGGGTTAAATTGTAATTCTTGTTAACTTGCTGCACACATTCCCTGCCAAGTTGTAGACTTGCAGAACACTCGCAGCACAAGTTCTAGTTGACACTTTTTGAATTTGTAGCAAATTTGCTTGGCAAGTCTACAGCAAGAGGCCTGCAGATCTTAGCAAGAGCTCTGCAAGCTCGTTGGTCTGGAGACTTGCAATGCAGACTTGCTGTAATTGTGCAACAAAATTGTGAAGCTTGGCAAGTCTGCAATACTTTAGCAAGTCATTTTCAAACTTGCAGCTCAATTGCTTGTTATCTGGGTTGGAACCAAATCTCTCTGTCCCTCTTTCCTCCTCAGTTGTCCCTGCTCTTGGTCTAATGTACAGATATCTATGCAAACGGTTCTATTTAAGTACCCAAAGTGTTATTCTGCACTAAAACTATTGCTCCTTTTTCTTGGATATTGTAATGCAATTTTGCATACCTCTGGATATACACCATGCGCAGTGTTTCGGAAGCAAAGACCTGATAGATGTGGGTCTTCCTTAGCTATTGCGAGATCAAAATGATTGTGCAGTTCCTACACCTTCTTGTTGCCTCTGTTTGACAATCTAGGAAAGTAATGTAATCATTTGAATAAGGCAAGTGTGAGAAGAACTTTGCCTGGTTCGTGGAAGTGAGCCACAGTCTGATGACTGAGGGGCTAACCATCTGATTAACAGTTTAATCAGAAACAGTTTAAACTGTTTCTATACAAGTTTTTGTATAGCGAGATTCTAAGGTCCTGGACTACTGACCTGAACATAGACTTCTAGCTCCTGTAGTTCTTTGGGTGAACATCAAAATAAGCAAGGTCTTGTTAGTTATGTGTTTAGATGATGCACTGAGATCTTGATGAATGCTTAATTAAAATGTACTTGCTTATAAGGACATTCTCTCAGAATACAGCATTTACAGCATACAAGGAGAACTTTCTGTATAAATCATAGAAAAATATGCACAAACATAGAGACTAACATTGCACTACAGCACCATCTACAGCTCAAAAGACATCATTACAGTCAGTAATACAATCAGTATGCTGTTGCATTACCAACACCCTTTCTCAATAGCATATGCATTGCTATACGACGTTTAGCTTCTCTCAAAGGAAACTGTGAAGGATCAGTCCCTTTAGGGCTCGTTGTGGCAGGTACTCTTTTACTGCTGGAGGTGGCAGTATTTAATACCTGATGTTTACATTTTGTGAAGTACCTAGCATATCTGGCACCTGGGACCAACATTTTTTAAGGCCCATTCCCCATACAAACATGTAGGCCAGCAAAAAAATTTGTTTAGTTTCGTTATTTCGTTTTGGCATTTTGTCTGAAAGTCAATTCGTTTTGGTATTCAGATTTGGATCATTCTGAATTTGGGAGGGTGCTTTTCCAGGGGGGCATCTTGTCCCATTGCCAATGGGGACAAGGGCCTCTTCCCCACAACACTGGCCTGGTGGTTGAGGAGGTCTGCGGGCAGGGGGGCTCATCTGCATCTGGGTACCCCCTTTCATAAAGGGGGCACCCCGATGCTGCTCCCCCCTTGTCAATGAGTACGTTTTTTGACAATTCCTTTATTAAAAAAAAGAAAAAACAATATCCCACAATGTCATTCCAGAGTTGGCCAACCAACGACAACAGGGGGGAAAAATCACGCTGACTCCACGATGCAATGTTTACATCAGGCATTGGGCAGAAATATACAAAGCCTGATGTTGGCTACTTAAAATTGATAGCCAATAGCAGGCTGGCTAATGAACCCACCCACTGCCTGATGTCAATCACGGAGGAGCGGACTTGAGTAAAAACTTTCTCTCTCAGGTCTGCTCCTCTTCAGGAGCAATAGCTATTCTGCTTATGGCTATTGTAAATCAATTTGCCTAATGCTCTCTATTGTAAATCAGACATTGGGCAGAAATAAACAAAGCTTGCTATTGGCTATTTTAACTTTCTCTCTCCTGTCCACTCCTCTGCTGGCTGACAGAAGGCAGTGGGAGGCAGCCATTCTACTAATGGCTAGTTTAAATTGCAATAGCCAATAGCAGACTGACTAGAGCCCCTGAAAAAGCACCCTCCCAATGTGGCCTGGTATGGTGTAGGAAGTGGGGGGCGCTCACCCCCTTCCTGCTCTGCCAGGCTGCTGCCCGGATTAAGGGTCTGGTATGGGATTTTGGGGGGACCCCACTTTTTTTTGGTGTTGGGGTACCGCACACTTCTTCTGTTTTGTTCTGAATAAAATTTGTATGTATCCAAATTTCGTTATTTCTGTCATTCGGAAATTCGGAGGCATCAGAATTTCAGAATTTACAGAAATTTTTACAAATTTCAATTCGGAACGAAAGGAATCGCACATGTCCAGATCCTGTGCTCCCTGTGCTCCATGCAGTCCTGTAACTAGTAGAGCGGCTCTGTGCAGGGAGGTCAGTACACGTTCTCCCTTTGATCTCCTCTGCGGTGTCAGAATACGGAAGTGATGTATATTGCATCACTTTCACATTCAACTGATGGAGCAGGTCTTAGAGACCCCTGATGTCTCCATAAGGAGGACCTGTCTCTGTAAATTGATATCACATAGGGGGCTTCTTAGTCCCCTATGTGACAACAATAAAGTTAAGTGTAAGAAAAAAAAAAGTTACAAAAATTAAAGTGACACAATAAAATAAAAAAAACTTCCCAAAAATGTTAAAGTCCCACACGCAAATATGCATCGGGTGCACCTATGGGCGAAACAAGGATTACGCCTACTGTGACACACATGTTACATATCACTGTGAACATCAGAGTGCAAGCAATAATTCTAGGGCCATTATTCACTGTTAACACTAAACTGATGAGCGGTAAAAGCTTTTAAAGAGTCGCCCATGGCCAATTTTGGTTGCGGCCGTTTTTGCAGGCACGCACAATTTTAAGGCTTGACGTGTTTGGTGTCTAATTACCTGACGTGACCCCGTCTTTTATATTTTACCAAAAAATTGGATAACGGGGGGCGTGGCTGGCGCTCGAGCTGGATGGCATCAGCCGTCCACGAGGCACATCTAACTAGCATTTGGGGCCAGATTTTCTCCTTACCATCTCCCCTCACGAGCACTACGAAAGCAGAGATGAGTAAGAAACAGTGGGGTGCCACCCGCCCAAAGAAACTTACGGACTTCTTCTTCGGCACGGACAAGCGGCGGATCCAAGATGGCGCCGTGACCTCGCCCCTCTCGATGTCCAGGGGGTCGAGAGGTGGCTCGAGGAGCTCCCAGGCAAGTACTCCATCTCATGCCCGGCACTCGGGACAACCCTCTGCCGCCCCCAAACCACCTGACTCACCTACTTCCCGCAGCCCGGTAAAATCTAGGGCGCGGATGGCTCATTCTCCAGAAGCCCAAGATGGTGCCGGGACCTCAACCCGCTCGTCGTCCGGGGGTTCGAGCGGAGGCTCGAGAGGATCCCAGGCCAGCCTCTCATCTTGGCATCAGGAGCAGCCCTCTGCCACTGCCAGCAGCCGTCCTGCCTCTCTTAACGGCCGCAGTACTGTGAAATCCAGGCCGCGGATGGCACCTTCTCCAGAGGCCCAATGTGAGGTGAGCCCTGTTTCCTCCCAGGATGACACCAGGGAACTAATTATGCCGATAGATGCATACCCCACCTTAGACCAGCCGGTTTCAGACTCCACTTTGAAAGATATGCTCATGTCCCTGAGGGGATTGCTGCATGCAGATATGCAAGATATGATGAGAAAATATGATGCAGATATCGGCCAGGTGGGGGACAGGGTCTCGCATATAGAAACCAAGATGGGAGAATTTGCCTCCACATTCAACGATCTGGTTGATTCACACAATGCCAAAGATGAAGACCTAAATTGGCTTAAAGCCAAAGTGGCAGACCTGGAGGACCGTTCGCGCAGGAACAACCTCAAGATCAGAGGTATCCCAGAATCGGTATGCAATGCTGACCTGCACCACTATGCACAGGATATGCTAATGGGGATCCTTCCTGATGTCCCCTCCTCTGAGCTTACTGTGGACCGCATCCATAGGTTGCCAAAACCTTCACACTTGTCCGACAAGATCCCCAGAGATGTGATACTGCGGATCCACTTATTTCACGTTAAGGAGCGGCTGATGTTGTCGGTTCGTTCCGCCTCCAACCTACCTTCTTCATATGCCCATCTACAGTTTTACGCTGAACTCTCCCAACATACCCTGAGTATGCAACGACACCTAGTACCCATCATGATAGCGCTCTGTTCCAAAAAAGATCATGTACAGATGGATATCCCACAAAACTCATCATCACCAATGCTGGCGAGACTTTCTCTATCACGACCCTGGAACAGGGTTTATCCTTACTTAAGGATTGGGATATCACACCTGACAACGTTAACATCTGCAAGTCGTCTGAGCGGATCTCCTCCCTGCAAGAGGAGTGGCGTACAGTGACCCGCAAGAAGAGGGGAAAGCCAACCACCTGATCTGACCCCATTAAGAGTCAAAGCATCGTTCTATTTTTCTATCCTCAAGTGACTCAAGGATCCTGAGTTCACTTTTATTGTTTCACCCCTGATGATATGCTCAGTACGTAGTACTGCGGCTGCACTCCCTATGGGGGGTGTCTCCCTGTTATTCACCCACTGTTCTAACGTTTACTTGTTGATTTTTGCTTGTTTTGTGTTTTCCTTTATTAGCAGCTACAAAGTCTTAGAGCCAGACAACGTTCCTGGATTTCTTGCTCATACATACTGGGCTCTGCCGATTTCCAACCATCAGAATCGAGGAGTTACCCTTTTCACATCTGACCTGTTCAAGTATACCCTCAGTGAGTACAACCTATCACTTCATACATCGCTCTCTCCCCCTCTGCCATGGCTGTAAAAGTCGTCTCTTTTAATGTCAAGGGATTGAGCCACCCTGCCAAAAGGCACAGCCTATGGAGAGAGGCGACCAAGCTAGGTGCTGACATTCTTTGCATCCAAGAGACACATTTTCAACAATCTAAAAATCCAACGTTCACCCACAAAACACTACCCCCATATTTTTCGTGCGCACTGCTCTCCGACTAAATCTAAAGGGGTGCTGGTGGCCGTAAAGGACTCTGTCCATTTTGCTGTCCTACACCAGATCTTGGATCCTGCTGGAAGATTTGTAGTGTGCTCCATTGACCAAAGGATATATACTATTGCAAATATATACGCTCCCAACTCCCATCAAATTTGTTTCCTTAATAGAATTTTTAAAACTCTCTCTCGGGTCCGCCAGGGCAGCGTCATTATCTGTGGTGACTTCAACGTTACCCCTGATTCCTCCATCAACTCCATGAATCTGTGTAGATACCTCTCGAATTCTCTGAGCCACCTCCTCCACCAAGAGGGATTCTATGACGTATGGAGCTGTCTACACGCATCCAAGAGATATACCTTCTATTCCACACCTCATAACTCCTATTCCCGAATTGATTTTGGATCTTCTCCAGGGAGTATCGGCCTCTGACATTCACCAGATATCCTGGTCTGACCACGCCCCCATATCCATGGCTTTAGCGGCGGGCCGAGCCAGAGACACGTATGTGTGGCGTAATAATATCAACTTGCTTCGCACTCCTCAGACGGCTGAACTCCTTAGGGAACGTCTTTCTGAATACTTTAGTATTAATGTCAATTCTGTAGAAGATCCTTTTTGTGTGTGGAATGCACATAAGGCGTACATTAGGGGTTTGTTGATGAAACTTGGTGCTGTATACAAGCAGAGGTCGAGCCAACTTACTCCCCTACTCTCACAGTTGGGACAGGTAGAGGAGGCTAACAAACGGGCTCCTACACCTCGTTATGCAGTCCTGTTGCGCAAGCTGAGGGAAGATCTTAGAATTCATCTACTGGATCAATTTGATAGGGTCTCCAGGCATATAAAAGCATCCTTTTACTCACAGGGCAGCAGAGCGGGCAAACTGCTAGCCGGACGAGTGAAAGAGCAACAATCAAAGACTCGCATCCCATTCTTAGTTTACCCTACCGGTGGACATAAACTGAGACACCCACAACATGTAGCTGATGCGTTCAGCGCTTACTATAGCCAATTATACAACCTCAGGGAGGATGCTTCTATCCCCCACCCCAGTAAAGCAGACATAGATCTGTTCCTCCAATCTTTTGCCTTTCCATGCATGTCGTCCTCCCAAAGCCTAGCACTCAATGCTCCCTTCACAACCGAGGAGATTCTCTGTGCCATTAAATCTTTACCCTTAAATAAATCCCTGGGGCCTGATGGTTTCTCTGGGGAATACTATAAGCAATTTGTCGATATCCTCAGCCCCCATCTGCTACGGCTGTTTGAGCGGGCCTCGACCTCTGCTTCCTTCCCGCCAGAAATGTTGAAAGCTTTAATAGTCACCCTACCAAAACCAGGTAAAGCTGCGAATGTTCCTAAAAAAAAATTTGCCCTATTTCTCTCCTAAATGTAGATGTCAAGCTTTATGCGAAAATTCTGGCACTCCGCATGATGGACGTGCTCCCATCTCTAATTCATCCAGACCAATCAGGCTTCATTAAGAATCTTGGGGCCCCAGATGCTATTCGTAGAGTCATCAATTTAATACACTACATAGAACGTTCTAAAACGCCTTCTCTGCTCCTAACTTTGGACGCAGAGAAGGCGTTTGACCGAATCAACTGGAATTACTTGCCCCGGGTATTGCATAAATTTGGGTTCACAGGATGGATTTTGTCGGCTGTCCTAGCTCTGTACTCTGCTCTGTAATCTACACCGACTGCCCAGGTCTATACCTCTGGAGCCCTGTCCGTTCCATTTCCTATTTCAAATGGCACGAGACAGGGTTGCCCTTTATCCCCCCTCATTTTTGATCTCTTAATAGAACCTTTAGCTATGATGGTTAGATCACACCCTGACATCTCTGGTGTAACTCTGAATGGTACATCTCATGTTATTAGTTTATTTACAGACGATGTTCTTTTGTTTCTCACAGATCCTACCAAATCACAGAGAGCGGTATCTACTTTGCTTGACAACTTTGGCAAAATAGCATATTAAACGCATCTAAGTAAACGCATCTAAGTCACATATCCTTGACCTGGGGGTACACCCTAAGAATAGGAAAGAGATGCAGTCCTCTTTCTCCTATGTGTGGAAGGAGGATGGCATATCATACTTAGGCACTGTGATGACCAGGAAGTGTTCTTTCCTGTTTGAGAGCAACTACCAGCCCTTCCTAGGGTTCGAGTGTGCTCAAATCCATGGATAAAACCTTCCTATCCTGGTCAGCCAGACTGGCAGTCTTCAAGATGATGGCTTTGCCTCGTTTGATTTACCTATTTAGGACGCTCCCTATCCCTATCCCAGATCACTTCAAGGGACTACACAGGGTCCTCAATCTTTTTGTATGGCAGGGAAAAAAGCCAAGGTGCTCCAGGAGTGTCCTGACCAGACATAGGAAGGTGGGGGGCATGAGATATCCCCAGCGGTGTATTTACCTTTGCTGCTGCCCTAGGCAAGGCAGCAACGCAGGAGGAAGACTTCCGTGTCACGTGACGGCCCGCAAGCAGCAGCGGCGCTGTGTGCTAGATGCCGGCTGCTGCTCTGTTTCGTGGTGCTGGCGCTGGGGGCGAGAGCGCACTATACAGAGGTGGGTGATGCAATCTACGGGAATCGGCGGGTCAGTCCGGGGGGGTGGGGGGGGGTGTGCAGCTTTGCCCTAGGCAAGGCAGCATCGCCGCCCTCCGCGAATCTGCCGCTCCAGGCAAACGCCTTGTTTGCCTCGCGGCAGATACGCCCCTGGATACCCCGACTTAAAAGATTATTACATGGCGGTTTTGCTGGATCAGCTGAGACCATGGTTCCATCCTCAAAACCCTGGCCACTGGCTAGAGGTAGAGAAAGCACTGACCCCTGGAGCCACTTCACACCTCATGTACATAACCCATTTGTTCCCTGAATACGATACTGAAGACCCTCTCTCCCTGTGTTCAGGCCTCAAACACGGCTTGGATGATTCTTCTCCTTCCTTGCCATTCATCCGACTCACCGCACACTCTATTCTCCCCATTGGAAGCTCTTAGAGCTTTACTCCCCTCTCTATCCCTACGGGATTGGAGATCCAAAGGGATCTGCCACATTCAAGACTTAATTCTTGATGGTAAAATATGGCCTTTCTCGGCCCTGTCCCTTAGCTATGGCCTCCACTCCAGTAGTTTCCTCCAATATCTCCAAATTAAACATGTGCTACAATCCAACCCCTACGTACTTTGCAAAATACCCTATCCAGCTTGGAGATTCTATTTCGAGAACTCATCTAAGAAGGGGGGAATATCACTATTCTATTCTCTATTATATAATAAATAGGGCTGGTAATGATTAAAATGTTCGTGTTTGATTAATCTAAATTTTTTTTAATCGATTAATTTCGATTAATTATAACGCACATACAGATCCAACTACATTGGCCTATACACATACAGCACAGCAATTAAGTAATAAAATGAACTAGGATCACACTAATCCAGCACGTTATTAATCTCACGTGCCCCACTCAATATGGCCGCCGCTTGAGTGGGGCAACTCAAAATTAACGTGCTGGATTAGTGTGATCCTAGTTCATTTTATTACTTCATTGCCTTGCTGAATGTGTTAAGGCCAATGCCTTGGCTGGCGCTCGTGCAGAAAGTTTCTTGGGCAAACTCACCGGCCTAAGTGGCTTTGTCGGCTAATGAAGGGGGCGGAGTCCGGTGATGTCACGGACATCACCGTCACCGGACTCCTCCCCTCTTCCCTTCATTAGCCATCATGGACATCAACGTCACTGGACTCCTCACCCTTTCCCTTTGTTAGGCGACGGAGCCACTTGGGGAAGGGGAGAGGAGTCCGGTGACGTCGATGTCCGTGACGTCACTGGATCGCCGATGGGACTCCTGGAAGTCGGCGGAGAGGTGAGTGTTTTCATTAGCGATCAAAATAATTTTAATCGATTAAAAAGTTTAACGATTAATCGAGAAATTAATCTTTAATTTCCACATCCCTAATAATAAAACGTCCTTTGTTAAGGTTAAACCTTTTGAGAAATGGGAAGGGGACCTCAAGAATACCTTCTCCACGAACCAGTGGTTGCAGGCCCTTTCTTGCACGCTCAAGACCACTAGATGCGTGGAACTATGGAATTTACACTACAAAATATCCCTGCAATGATATTATAAACCACACAGGTTGGCCAGGATGTTTGCATCATCGTCCCCAATGTGCTGGAGGGACTGCGGGCTAGAAGGCACCCTACACCACATTCTATGGGAGTGCAGACACCTGGCGGACTTCTGGAGGGCAGCATTCCAGATCATAGCTGATGTCACCGGACTATTGATAGACCCATCACCTGCCCTGGCGGTCCTTTCCTTGGGGATTGAACACATCCCAGCGAAATCTAGACGCCTAGTGATCCATATCCTATTGGCAGCCAGGCTTACTATTGTCAGGAAATGGAAATGTGTGATCCCACCCTCAATTGGTGAAACCCTTTCCATAGTGAAACTCCATTATCACCACGAAAAACTTATAGCATATAAAGAAGGGACACTTCCAAAATTTGAGGAGAATCGTTCCCATGGGTCCGCTCCATATAGGGCGGGACTATGCTAGGCCCCATATCACTGCAAGTCCAGGAAGGTCTGGTAAAGATTGATACATTGATTGGTTTGCACTGAGTCTTGCATACACCTACTCGCTACCAAACTACTGGTTACTAGACTATATGCTGCCCACAACAACTGTATGATGACTGCTATTTTTGTATTCCTTACTTTGTGTTTTCGTTGTGTTTTCTACACCTGTATACTCTGTTAAAGAAATCCCCAGCATTGGTGGTCACTGTTTGAATGTAAAACCACCCTCCAGCATTGGTGGTCAGTAGTTGCCTTTAAAAATAAGCCCCTCCTTATATTCCCTGTTGGTATATAGTGTCACTTTGTAAAAAATAAAAAATACACAAGTTACCTGTCCTGTAGTCCTACGCAGGTCTCTCGTCACATAGTCACAGTGCCTCAGAGCACTGTGTGGAGCCGGCACTCCTCTTCCTCTGATAACCAGAACTCTTTCCCAGGAATAGTGAGGCATCCAATAGGACGCCCTACAGCACAGAACTTTCTGTGCCTGCCTCTCTCTGCCAGCATCCAAATGGACTTTGGATAGTGACGTCTTTCAATGCTTGGGTGCTAGAATACCTAGGTACACCACTGAATCAGCAGTAGTTATGCATTGCATAGTCCTATTCCACAAATCAGACAAATGATCATTCATTTTGACTTTGGTTTCTTCATAGCCCTCCTTGAAGTGTAGTTCCACATTTGCAGCCAAATTGGGACAACAACTACTTTATATTTGTTATATGTTCTCATTCACATAGTCTAATGTAAAAAAAAAGCACTCTGCATGGCCCAGAAACATTAGCTTATATGACGCATGACGAGATTTCAATAAAAGGAACAATAATTTACGCTCTTGCTCCTGTGAGTGCTGGTGATTTTCCATTCAATCCTTTAAGTGAGCAAACGCTGCATTACAGATTCTAAGTGCAGACAAATGCCATGTGCTTGAGGCATCAGTAAAACTTCACAGCAGATATAGCAGAGTATTCTGTTTCAAATGCCCATATATTTAATGTTATACATCCTAGACCTAGACTCTGTGTGGACAGTAAGGCCACTTGCTGAATTGGCAGGATCCACAGGCAGTTTCACTTACATCAGTTTCTGCCATTATTGCAACATAAGCTCACAAGACAAAAGGAGAGTACTCTACCACCTTCCTCCAATGAAATTCCACAGAACACCTATGCACAACCAAGGCTTCCGCCAGCCCGTCATTCTAAATAGTAGAAAAAAGTGTTTGCACACAGTTCTGTATCCAGTTATAATCGTCTTTATTTGTTCAAGGCATAAAACCAGACATAGCAGTTCTGCTAATACGGTTCAACCAAAAATGGCCTTAATTATATATACTGTATATACAGTATTTATAACGGAAAATTGTATCATACTTACCAGTAATTTTCCTTTCCTGGTGCCTGTCCATGGCAGCATAAAAACGATAAGCTCCGCCCTTATCCCTACCCACAGGACCAGTAACAATCTATAAAAAAGAGAGAGAGACTCCCCCTGCATTCTTGTAACTATGCGTCGACAAACAGGGTGGGTAGAATGCTGCCATGGACAGGCACCAGGAAAGGAAAATTACTGGTAAGTATGATACAATTTTCAGTTTGCCTGGTGCCTTTCATGGCAGCATACAAACGATAAATAACAAGCTGACAGGGTGGGCAAAAGCGACGCCAAAGAAGACACTCCATCCAGCAAAAGACGACTAGACAGACCGTCTCCCCGAGTTCACTGCCGGCAGAAGGCCCGGGGAAAGCCCGTACTGCCCAATGCAATGGGTTCGATCTGAACCCTGGCCCGCGAAGCCCATGAGGTTGCCACAGGTCACCTTGAAGGAGCCCACACCACATCCGGTGGCCGCCTACACAGCAGCCAAAAAGTTCTCTTTTAGTCTGTACTCCCCCGTTCGATGGTCCCCTACCTTAAAGCGGATGGCAGTTCTTGCAATCGTGGTGAACAGCTCATGCCGAAGGAAGGAAGGAAGCATCAGGCAGGGACCTGCAGGGAAGGCTGCACACATCAGCAGGACAAACTCCAGAAATGCGTGACAGCAAAAGACAAGAGCCAGGCCCAGTGTGATAATATGTCAACCTGCCTTCTCTGATAGATCTCAACTGCGGATACACAGGTCAGTGGTATGTGCAGGTAATGTGGTATGTTCTGGTAATGGGTTTGAGTCCGGTATTACATCATACAGCCTAACAATAAAGTCACTGAGGAAATGCGTGCAACGCAAGTAATGGTTTGGAGACCTGTATTACATCATACAGGAGTACAATACAGTCACTGCGGAAATGATTATGCGTTAAACGCAGGTAAGGATTTGACAAGGTTAAGTTGTAAGGATATTCTATGCAGCACTGAGAGCGGTGAGGCAAATTGCTTGTAGAAGTGGAAGCCAAGATGGAGATGACAAAAGAGGCAGCAAAAGGAAAGCAGTTAGAAACAGATCCCCACCTGGGCTCCTGCACAATAGCCCTGTTGCTTACCATCACACCGCTTGTAATCCTAATTAGGATATATGCGAGACACCATGCGCCCCAAGAACTGCCAGAAGAGGCTCCCAGTCCCAAAGGCGCATTGAGCAGTCCAGGAACTGGGACTACACCTGGGAGAGGCTGAACCCAGGCAGCACTGCGTCACTTTATGACCCAGGGGTAGGGATGACATGACTGGTCGCAGGTAGAGACACGAGGACAAAAAAGAGAATGCAGGGGGAGTCTCTCTCTCTCTCTTTTTTATAGATTGTTACTGGTCCTGTGGGTAGGGATAAGGGGCAGAGCTTATCGTTTGTATGCTGCCATGAAAGGCACCAGGAAATCTTGATTAAGGCCTCTTTTGATGGAAACGAATTAGCATGACCACTATGTGTGGTAATATGCCTTAAACAAATAAAGATGGTTATAACTGGATCCAGAACCGTGTGCAAGCACTTTTTTCTTCTACTGCAGCAGCTCTTCCCACTGATTGACATGCTATATACTATTGCAATATCATTGTTGTTCCTACCTATTATAACATTTTTTTTACACCTAGTGGTAAAGAGAACTCTGATGCAGTATATGTTCTAAAGATCTTGGACAGATATTATAATTGGTTCATGCTATTTTTTTTTATTGCACTCTAAATATATTTCAAAGACTTATACACAGCAGGGACATGTGGTCACCTAGTATTATGAAGGAAAAAGCTGTCAGCTTCATGTCTGAAGCTGACAGCTTTTTCTCCATTCAGACTGGCTTCTAACAGGTTACACAGGAGGGAAAGCCTCCACGCTGTGTAACCTGTCATGGACGGAGCGCTGCCTGTTAATTACAGGTGGAATTGCATCCGGCTTTTGACAACTGAGTTAGGTTACACAGCAGCGGGCTTCCCCACTGCTTGTGTAACCTAACATAGTGAGGCAAGAGCTGCAATAGCCTCTACTCTTTGTTAGACTCGTGAACTGTGTGATGGTTTGGACCAATGGCAAAGCGCTATTGTACCAAGCTGTCCAATCAAAAAAAGAAGAAAGAAAAACACTGAGGACATCTATCTTGATGCCTCACCAGTGACGAGCAAGTGAGGGACAGGGAGGCTCCTCCCTCTCTCCTCCCTTCTCCCTCCCTCCTCCACACATAGGTTGGTGGGTTGGGGGAGGGGCGTCAGCGGGCTGG
>NW_017307006.1:56084-62065 GCF_000935625.1 Nanorana parkeri
GGGCTGCGGGGTGTGGGGGGCGGGGTGGGGGGGGCTGGGGGCGGGGCTTGGGTGGGCAGGAGGAATGCCTCACCCAGCACCGAATGCACTGCACGTCACTGATACACTGCCAATATAACATTCAGTGGTTTTTTTTCTATATTGGTGGAAATATGGCAAATTGGAGAATTATATTCTTTGTTCCTGCATTGTATTATATATTTTTTATTACTTACCACACATTTTATGATTATTCAGCTTTATTATTATTATTAGTTTTATAAATGATCCTTTTTAAAGAAATGCACTCAACATAGACAGGCCATGTTTATACATGCTTTTAGAATGTGAACTGTATTGATATAGTTTTTACTTATGTATCCACCTTTGTATCTTTTATGTCTGTATGTCTTAGGAAGGGGAAATGAAAATACCCCCAAAATGTGTTGGCTGTTCTACTACTGTGATCTTATTTTATCATGAAATTGCAGCCTCTTGGACATTGTCTGGTGCTCTTATTAGACTTTGCACAAAAATAAACAGCTGCTGTGGTATCCCGATATTCAGGAGAACAAAAAGTTGGGTGCAGCCTAGTCGGAGCAATAAAAAGGTCATAATCTTGCAGTATGCAAATAATGCAGCTCAGGAACACCTGTATCAACAAAAGAATGACCCGATCAAAAAACAATGTCAACAATATGTTAGTGAGCAGTTTCCAGACCAAGGTATTTTATGAAAATGCCTTTTGTGACGCATATCTTAACTGGAAAAAGGACAACCTATGTAAACAGTCAAAGCTCTTACGTGGCAGTGATAACTGAACAGGATTTGTGCTGAAGTGGAAACATTGGGCTTCCCCTCTACAGGATCCAGCACAAAACGTCCAACCGTCCCTCATTTAGAGGGATTGTCTCTTTTTTGGAACCAAATTACTCTGTCCTTCTTTCCTTCTCAGTTGTAATTTTTGTTTGGGGGAGGGCTGATGTACAGAACTTTATAAATATTCACTATGGGGTGTATTTATAAACAAGTCATAGAGCAATGCACCCTGTGAAGCTCTGTGAATATTTGTTTTGTGTAAATAGTTTGAATGTAATTTCACATTTGCTTTCACAACTTTTTGCACAGAACAAACGTTCACAGATCCATTTGGCATGCAAATCTCTTTGGATTGTTTATAAATAGACTCCTGTTCACCTACAGAAAGTGTTATACTCCCTAGACCTTTCATCCAGCATTTAAATGATTGCATTTGTAATTTCATAAAGACAGTATAAAGCAGGGGTCTCAAACTCAATTCACTCGGGGTTCTATTGGTGGTGGCGCCCCCACTAAGATTTATGTCTCCTCCCCTCTGGTGAGCTTGTTGGAGGAAAGCTGGGAAAAAAGTTGGAGGAAAGTGGCAAAAAACGTTTTTTCTGTAATGTTCTGCCCAGATAATTAGCTTTCAATATGCTTTTACGCCCCTTGTGTGTTTTTTGTAGGTTATCGGTCAGGTTATCATTGCTGTCCTTACCTTCCTGCCTCAGGGACAACCGGTTCCCTCATTTCTCTTTCTCCTGACATGGAGACAGAAAATTAGTGGATATCTCGCCAAGGGGGTCACAGACAACATTACAGGAGTATTTACTTTTCCCAAGTCTACAAAGGACTGAAAAAAATGGGCTTGAGTTTTAAAACTGTATCCCCCAACTATAACAATATAAGGTTATCATCAAGTCCTGACATTAAGCATCTGTTCACACTAGCCCGTCAGTTAAAAGATTAAATGTTTAGCGGACGACCTAGTGTGTTGTGGCAGCTCCGGCAGTGTGTGGTGATCTGTGTCACTGTTTACACTTCTTTATCGGTATTGTACAATGTTTACACTTCATTCATGACCTACAGGGGCATCCAGAAAAACGCAGCATCCATCACACTTACGATGTGGTGTGAACTGGTTTTCTATGTACTATAGCGGTGATCTGAGTTTTTCCCTGTGCAGAAAAAGGCGAGTCACTGCTATAGAGTGGTATACATCACAAAGGGGCACTCTTCTGCAACTGACTGGTTTGGAAGGTTGGGTTGGGAGTGGGGTCAGGGTTTTGTGCGAGTTTGGGCGAACTGGGTTCACACCAAACTCAGTCTCATCTCTACTGCTGAATATGCAAACAGTTCACACCAATCCCAGCCTCATCACTAATCAGCAGTCGCAAGAGCAGCAGCTGCAGACTACAGTAGCTGGAAGCAGGGATTCCCATTATCCACAATGTTTAGTGTGGATGGGGGAATCTAATGATTTCTTTCTTTCTGCCCTCGGGACTGAAGAAGAGAAATCTAAGTCCCTCCCTCTGTTTTTCTCCTCCGCGGCAGGGACTAGGTGGGAGGAAGTGACATCAGGGAGGTCCTCCAAAATCACCATCTCCACCATGCGCTGTCATCTGGGTCCAAATAGCCGGCACCACCCCAGTCTCACGCCCCAGTCTCCACTACTAACAGGTAACCGTGTATATATATATATATTATACTGTATTAAATATCAATTTAAAAGGGGGGGGGGCTAGTATAGACCATAAAACGTGCCCCCATAAAAAATGCCACAAGTAACCTGTGACATCTTTTGTGGGAGCATCTTTTATGTGCAATAGTACATATCTGAACTCCAAAACAGATGTCACCGGTACCAAGATCCCATGTTACTGCAAATCTATTTTAATTGATAGTTGTCATTCAAACGACAAGCGCTTTCTGGGCTGGGCAGGGTCCCCTTCATCAGGCTCAGAAATAGCATTACATAAAAGGGCCACAACTTTTATATGGACATAATAGAATGTCATTTCTGAGCCTGATGAAGGGGACCCGGCACAGCCCAGAAAGTGCTTGTCTTAGGAATGACAACAACCAATCAAATGGATTTTGCAGTAACATGGGATCTTGGTGCCGGTCTGCTGGAGACATCTGTATTGTTGTTCTGTTGTGAGCAGCGCCATCCGCAGTCATTACCAGCACCCGTTACTTTTGGCATATCTGGTAAGAACTGCGGCAAGGTATATGGGTACGGCTTTGTACATTTATCTACAGAATGCATATCTGGGGACCTGTGGCATACTGGTAAGTTGTGATTAACTCAAATGTCGTTTATTTACAAAATACATGCATAGTGTATACTTTACAAACAAATTGCCGTGAAGCGCTATAGTGTTCGGGTTTGGCCTGAAGAAAAGGTGGCAACCCTATGCACATGGCATTTATTTATAGCAACTATTTTGCATGAGCACTTTTTCACTCCACAGAGATGAAGGGTGCAGGTCTTTCGGGGGCTTGCTCCCATGTTGGGGGGAGGATCTGTGGCCTTAACGGGTCTTTTTCCTCCCCCTACTAGAGTGCCTTGCGCCCCAGGGGGTTCAGGGATGTTGTGGCCCTCTTTTTTGGAAGGGGACCAAAGCGCACTCATGCACTTCTTTGTGTGCGGTGATTTCACTGTTCACTTTTTTTGTTCACATGGGTTTGTTTTATGATGCACTCACCGCAGAGCTTAAAAAAAAAAAAAATCCCAATACTGCAGTTTGTAGACTGCAATCATAGTTACATACAGGGTTATTCACAAAAGGATGAAGCATTTGGAGAAGGCAGGAGAAGTGAACAATCTAGGACAACATAGCTGAACTGGAAAGAATATTTCCAAATCAGCTATTTTGGCCTAGTGTGTTCACTTCTCCTGCCTTCTCCAAACTCTTCACCCTTTTTTAAATAACCCTGATAGTATTTGAGGTTGAATACAGACACAGGACCATCGGGTTCAACCTTTGTGTATATGTGTGTGTCAGAGGTGTAACTAGAACCTTGCCCTCCGGTGCACCATGAAGGGCCGAACGCTGACCCAGTATCTGCACTTGCGTACAGACGGGATTACTGAGAAAACCGCCATTTATTTACAAAGTATTCGTTTGTAATTGTTAATTGTGACCGTTACTAATATGCCATCCATGGCAGTAAATGATTGCTGGAATATTATTAACAGTCACAATTAACGATTTAAACAAGATACTTTGTGAATAAATCCCGGTTTCCTCGATAATATTGGTCTGTGCGCAAGCGCAGATGCTGAGGTCAGCAAATTCGACTACGTCGGCGTTCTCGACAGAACACCGGTATCTGCTTTTAGTATCAGGACATTTTCACGAGTATGAGTACTCGTGAAAATGCCCAGTATTGGCACTGTTGCATCTCTACTTAATAATATAATGCATTGCTGGGACTTGTAGTCCTACATAGTTGGAGCTATTCTGCATTATCCCCACTTACACCCATAATGAAAAAGGTTGTACACAGAAAACAAGAGTGGGACGCAGAGGACAGGGGTGAGACGCACAGTAGAGAGGTGGGACGCACAGTAGAGAGGTGGGACGCACAGTGCAGGGGTATGACGCACAGTACAGGGGTATGACGCACAGTACTGGGGTGGGACGCAGAGTATAGAGGGGAGACGCACAGTACAGGGGGATGCACAGTACAGAGGAGGATGCACAGTACAGGGGGATGCACAGTACAGGGGGGATGCACAGTACAGAGTGGGGGACGCACAGTACAGGGGGATGCACAGTACAGAGTGGGGGACGCACAGTACAGAGACTTACAGTAGATATAGATCGTCTGATGTTCTGCCTTCTTCCTTTCCTGGTGGGGGGCGGGGAAGCAGCAATGTCTCATGTGGCCCAGTCTTCTGCCTGTTCTCAGGACCCGCGCCGCTCTCCTTCTGTCAGCCAATAGTGGTGGTGCAGTTTCCTCCCAGCCCATAGCAGCTGGAGTGGGCGGAGGAAGCTGCACATCGCTGCCAAGGAGCCCGACTACTGAATCGGGCATCAGAGAGGCAGCTTAACAGGCTTTTCTCCTCCCCGGCCGCAGCAGCTACAGAGTGGCCGGGAGGAGAGAAATGGCAGGTGGGATCGCCGCCGCGGTGGCCATTTAAAGGGGCCTCCGCGGCAGGGAAGGAGCGGCACTATATCGGGGGGTCTCTCTTCTCGCTGGGCCCCCCCCAAGTGGCGGAACGCCAGGGCCCAGTCGCAATTGCGACCGCTGCGACCCTGGTAGTTCCGCCAGTGGTGTGTGTAGTGCATGCATGTGTGTATGTGAGTCCCTGTGTGGTCCTAGGTTTTAAGAGTACCTGTACCCCTGTATGTTACGGTCTCTGAGGAAGGAATGTAATTGATTTTTGAATGATTTAAAACTTTCTGCTGATACCACTGCTTGTGGCAGAGAGTTCCAAAATGTAACCACTCTGACTGAGAAGAGACCCCTACGCCAATTTTAGGTAATGGCCCCTAGTCCTTGTTAGAGGGTTTTTAATGTAAAAAGTTTACTGTTGATGTTGCCATCACCACCAAACATTTTATACATTAAAATCATGTCCCCTCTTTATCGCCTCCCTTCTAGTCCAAATTTAGCAACCTTGTCTCATAGCTTTAGTCCTGCAGCCCCCTTAATCAGTTTTGTTGCCCTTCTCTGGACTCTCTCCAGCTCAAGGACATCCTTTCTGTGGATTGGTGACCAAAATTGAACCGCATACTAAAGATGAGGCTGAACCAGCGACCTATAAAATGTCAAAATTATCGCTTTGTCTCTTCAGCACATTCCCTTTTTAATAATTTAAGAGAGTACTCTGCTTTTTTGTTTGCCACAGCCTGACATTGCAAAACGGACTCCTTTTTTCGCTGCAGGGTGGCCCGGGAGGAATCTTCGTCCTCGGCGGAGCCCGAGCGTTGGGGGCCGTGTCACTCCTCCTGTCCCCCCTCCCGCTCTGCTTGAATGTAAGGAGCCTGCAGCTCCCCGGCCGGCTCCCATCCGGGTCGCCGGGGGTGCTCAATATTGTTCTCGGATTTGCGGGAGGTGTTAACTCATTTTGAGAGGGCGTCTGCAGTAGAAGCGTCTCCTGCGGCTGCGTGGATCGTGCCGCCAGATTTGACGGGGGTGTGGAGCAAGGTTCCTATGCCCGGTGTTGTGTTCGGGGGTGCGCTATACACGGG
>NW_017307006.1:62366-117993 GCF_000935625.1 Nanorana parkeri
TGAGCGGGGGGGGCTGTTGGTGGTGGCATGGTGCCGGCTGAGCCCCCCACGGAGGGTGCTGAGCTTTCGGTGGTTAAGTGAGGAGCCGGGGAGGAGAACGCTGCAAAGTGCGAAGTGTATGTCTGCTTTGAGGATCCTTTGGGGGCACACCTAAAACCGGAAGTAAGGGAGTGCATCTGGAAAGGGGAGTACGTGGAGATTTTCTCGCTTCTCCCTTTGGAAAAATGTAACTTGGATAGGGTGAAGCCCGATGAAAGTCAGAAGGATGAGGAGCAAAAATGGAGGTATAGGCTTATCCCGCTGACTTTCCCAAATTGGTTGCAGGCGTTTGCCATCCTGGCCAGCGTGATCGGGGAAAAGGTACCTGAAAATTGCTCCCCTCTTTTCTGTTATCTGGATTCGACCGGGGAAGTCTATAGGGTTTATGAGGGTTTAGCGTGGTTGCGGTACGACGAACAGTTTAGGCAGCGTAGGCGGTTCACCCATCCATTCACTGGGACCACAAAGACATCAGCTTGTGAATTAAATTGATGACCTCGATTCGGGTAATTGGGCAGCCCTTTCTTGGGACGGCCAGTGTTACATCTACCTCTGGGTAGTCGGCCATCTGAAAAAAGGGGGTTTGCTGGCAATTTAACCAGGGATCCTGCAAGTTGGGAGGTTTGTGTCGCTTTAAGCACGAATGTTTGGGTTGTGGGGGTGCTCACACCTTCTCCAGATTTTTTGACACGGTAAGGGCCGGCCCGGGGATACTTCTGGAAAGAGGGAAGACGCCAGTGATGGTGTAAAGGATGAGCCCTTTCTTAAGTAGGTATCCGGACATTGTGGCCGCAGGGTTGCTAGAGGCGGGGTTTTCGGAGGCTTTTAGGATCCCTTGTACCATGGCGAGTTCTCTGGGAATTTGCGGTCGGCTTTGCTTCAGCTGGGGGTAGTGACAGAAAAATTGCGCAAGGTGGTTGAGTTGGGGAGAATGGGGGGCCTTTTTTTCGCTCCGCCGCTGGATCTGATGGTTGTATCGCCCTTGGGTGTGGTTCAGAAGAAGGAGCTGGGTAAGTTTAGGTTAATTCATCATCTGTCATTTCCCAGCAGGAGGTTAGCGAATGATGCCATCGATCCAGAGTGCAGCACCGTTGCCTACACCACTTTCGATGCGGCGCTCTTCTGGGTACGGAGGTACGGGCAGGGGTCTTTGTTGGCTAAAGCCGACATTGAGGTGGCTTTTTGTTGGGGTGTTTTGATGCCCGGAACGGGGGCGCCGTGGTCCGGCACCGGGAATTGGAGGTGGACACCTGGCAGTACCTGCGGGTGTATGGGGTGCACCTTAATGCCGTGGGAACTTATCTCTGGTTCCTGGGTCTCCAGGATCGTGTTCAAAGAGCTTTGCGGCTGTGGAGGGGCTCTCAAGCGTAGGTTTACGCTTGTGTCGCTGTGGCGGTTTGGGGTCCTCAAAGGTGGTAGGGATGCCGTAATTTTCTGGAAAAATGTTTGGAGACCCATCATAGGTGTGGGGGTCCGTTTAAGCGGTGGTGTTGCGGCTGGGGACCCATTACAGGCATCTGAAGCCGTAGACACATTTTTGTTATGCGGCGGTGTATGGGATCCCTCTAAAGTACCCTTGTCAAGTCAGGACCACAGTTATTCCAAGCAGATTATCACACTTATCACACTTAATGCCCAGCAGATCCCCTTCACACACAGATTCTCTGCCTGATCACCCCTCCTCACCCTACTCACCACTTCACTCAGCTGCTCTGCCTTGATTGCTCAATTCTGTTCACCCCTCGATTGCAGCACAGCACACCCTCACAGATTCTCTCCACACCTCTCACTCCTCTGACAGTAGCACGATCGGTAGCATGTTCTCCAATCTCCAATCACCCCTCAATGATCTCCACACCACAGTGATCACTCCTGCTCCAGCGTTGACACTCCATCTGCATGTGTCTTGCAGCTCCGCTCCATAACTCCGCTTCCGCCCTCGGGCAATGTATGTCTTATGACCATATGCTATACTGCCTGTCTGGAGGAACACTTCATGTCACCTGTTAAGCATCCCTCTCTTTGGAGAACAAATTGCATTTTTGTAGTCTATCTTGATAACTGAGGCCCTCCACCCCCCTTATTCATTGAATTGCCTTTCTTTGATTTTCTAGCTCATGGACAATCCTCCCAAGGATTGGTGACCAAAACTAAACTACATACTCAAGGTGCAGCCTAACCAGTGTTTTATATCCCTTGAATAAATTTCTTGTTTAATACATTGCATGCTATTGCTGAATCTGTGGTCTATAAGTCTTTGTAACATCCCATTCACACACTGTACCGTTATACCCCAGAATCCAACGGGTGCTGGAACAACTGATGGATGGTGCCACAGTATACAATCTAGAAGATATGTTGTCCGCACACCATTCTGCTCTGGAATATTATCTTTATTCCTATTCCTTTAGCATGACATGTCATGACAACATATCTTCTAGAGTGTGTTCTATAAGTACACCTTGATCTTTCTCTGTCTCTTACTTCCCCAGTGAACCCATCCCAAAGAGTAGCCTGCATGCATGTTTGAAGCTCCCAAATGCATGACTTTACATTTTTCTAGATCGAAACACATCTGCCATGTTGCTGCCTACTCCTCTATTTTATCGAGGTCTTGCTGCAGTGATTCTTTGTCTTGTTGCGAAAATATTGCCCTACATAACTTCATGTTGTCAGCAAACACTGAGCGTGGGCTATTTATTCCTACCTCTATTTCATTTAGGAATATGATAAACACATTTGGCCCCAGGACTGATCCCTAAGGCACTCCACTCACCAATTTGGACCATTTAGATAATGAGCTGTTGATCACCACCCTCTGGATACGTTCCTGCAACCTTCTACCAACTAGTTCCTTGGTCATCATAAACACGTATGATGATCTAAATCTAAGACAAGATAGATTACATTTGCTCACCCAAACATCAAAAGAACACCACTTTGGGTGGTTTTTGTTGGTAGAACATGTTGCATAAATTAGATTTGAACCCTAACTCGATGACAACTGTTAGGTGAAGCACTGTGTATTGTGTAGCGCCCTCTGTTATGTCGCTACTAAATTTAGTATATATCTGGACTGTAATCAGTCTAGATGCTGATTTCTCTGAGTTCTGCAGGATTCCCTGAGTCTGGTGGATTGATGGCTTCCCACTGTTGTTGGGATGGGGCCACAGCATACATCCTCAGACTGTGATTATGCACCTGACTCTGACCAATCCCTGAGCAGGCTGACTCAGAGGTCTGGAAGGAAGGTGATAAATGTTTGGGGACATTTTCCAGAACTCTCGCTCTCCCCTGGGGCTCTCCCTGGGAGGAGGTCTGTGTGCTACAGGATGTTACAGCCATTGCATTTCAGGGGAACAGCTTTCCCCTTCTTCAGGGTTTGGGTTCAAGAACAGCTGTACTTTGTAGCCTGAATTAAAGATGAATGATGCGGTCAGCTTAACCTATTTGCAGTGAGGACTGGATCTGTTTGTCAGCATGGCAGCTGTGGTGTCCATCAGGTGCACATATGACAGGGTGACAACGTAGGAACACAGGTGTGAGGCAGTTTCACGCCATATCAAGAAGTGTCTGAAAAAGGACCTTCATGACAGGATTTCTAGTACTATTTTACAGTGTACTGTATTTTATTTTTTACATATATATATTTTTTTTATTTATAGTTTTTCTTTATTTTTTAATTTTTTTTTTTTTTTATATTTCAGTACTTGCCGATACTGAGTACTGATACCGGTGCTTCCGCTAGCATGGAGCCGGCTTCTCCGACAATCAGGAAGCCGGGCAGCGTGTCATTACCCGTGCTGTTTGACCAACTCCCAGCCTTCCCAGCCAATCAGCATGGAGCCGGCTTCCTGGCAAATCTGGAAGACGGGAGGTGAATCATTACCCGCCGCCCG
The DNA here is from genome assembly GCF_000935625.1 of Nanorana parkeri. Lineage (NCBI taxonomy): Eukaryota > Metazoa > Chordata > Amphibia > Anura > Dicroglossidae > Nanorana > Nanorana parkeri. Next base: position 66,305 of record NW_017307006.1, read on the forward strand.
GCTTCTTGATTGGCCAGGAAGCCAGCCCCATGTTCCCTCGCGGCACTCCCTCTGACCGGACGTTCTGGTATCGGGGAAGGTACCAGAGCATATTGGTGCATCCCTAATATATACAGGTGAAACTCGAATAATTAGAATATAGTGCAAAGTTCATTTATTACAACTTAAAAGGTGAAACTAATATATGAGATAGACTCATTACATGCAAAGCAAGATAATTCAAGCCGTGATTTGTCATAATTGTGATGATTACGGCTTACAGCTCATGAAAACCCCAAGAACCCCAAATCCAAGTAGATTATTGCATGCAATCAATAAAACAATATTGGACCTCTGAAAAGTACAAGCATGCATATGTACTCAGTACTTGGTACTTGGTTTGGGCCCCTTTTGCAGCACTTACTGAAATTACTTTTGCATGATATTCTAATTATTCGAGTTTCACCTGTATACATATATATATATATTTTTTTTAAACTGAGTGTTTTTTAAAGTGTACACAAGAACGAAAATAACGTGAAGAAAAAAGCACAGCGCTCTCTTAGGGATGTGGGGCATGCGTGAATGTGGTTAGTGGGGATTGCTGCTCAAAAAACAGGAGGAGAAACCTGTGAACATAATAATGAGGCAATAAGATTGCAAATCCAAAAGTGTAAATAGTGTAGGGACGGCCCGTCTATATAAGATTAAAAATTGAAAAATTAAACAGAAAGTTGGGAACTTACTTGTGGTGTCGAGAGTCCGGGCACGGTAACGGTTCTGGCGATGCAAGAAGTGTTGTGTAATGGTATTCGGTATGCGGTGGTCTCCAGGTGGAAGAGTAAGGGCAAAGCAGGACTGGTCCTAGGATTTTACCATGGCGGCTGGGAATAGTGTCATCAAGTGTGTTGGTGAAACCGGGGGTCAAATACTGAAGTAAAGAACAGATTTAAACTGGGCGCTGTGTGTGCCGGAGGGCTGGTGAGGAGGCTGTCTATGATCTTGGCCCTGGTGTTATTTTGAAAGTGATGGAGTGAAAGTGGCTGAGGGCTGAAGAAGGGGGTGCACGGGACAGTGATAAAGGACCAACGCGTTTCGAGGAGATCCTCTTTCTCAAGCTCGAAAAAAAGAAGTGGGTAACATTGGCGGGAGATTCGCCGGGTTTAAAAGAGAACAGTGGCCGGAGTTTCACAGGTGAAGTCTGCTGCAATCAGCAGCTGTGCCACTGTGTTCTGCTGGCTCGGGTGACAAGAAAGGCGCTGTATGGCAATCTACACACATATACCTCTAAATAATTGCCCGCTTTTTATTCTTTGCATTTCTTTTTATTCTTTTCCTCCCCATTTTCTCATGGTGGCCATTTAAACTAAGAGCAGATTAATCCATCTACCTTACTTGAACTCTGACCATGAACATCGTCTCAAGGATTTGCCAGCAATGAACTGCTGATGTAACCTTCCCAGGGTGCATCTCTTAGGCCTGGCCATACAATGCTCTACTTTTGTCGTTCAACCCACGGGCTGAACAATAAAAATTAGAGCAGGTTCCTCCATCGACACTACAACTGCGTCGATCGAGGAATCCCTGCTGTTCCTTTTGTATTCTGACAGCGGCTGCTGGCCCCTGTCAGAATACCCGAACAGAGTCAGCAGCTCATGATTTTCCGACCGGCTCCTTCGAACAGCTAATTGAGGGATGCCAGCCGAAAGGTTCAAGGGGCTGGTGAAGTGCGCCCCTCTGCCCGAAACCCCCACTTTGCTCCCCGGGCTCTGTTGCTACTCCTACCGGCATATCAGATGTCGCCGGGAAGCTGCGGAGGAGACTGGAGAACATCCGTTCACCAATCTCCTCCTTGCTCTATGGAACCTGTCATTGCTTGGCTACAGAAGCTGGGCAATAAGCTATTGCAGTGTGATATGCTTGCAATCCCCCTGAGTAAAGTAAAAAAAAAAGGCTTTTAAAGTGTTGCCATTGGACATTTAGGTGTACCGTATTTGTTTGCCGTTTCACGGACACAAACAATTTCTAACCTGGGCATGTTGGGTATCTATTTATGTCTTTTTCTAGTTTAATCGAGGTTTATTGAGTTTTGAAACAAAGGAGCAATCATAGACAAAGCATACAAAAACAAGAGGAAGTGAGGAACAATCATAATCTGAGCATTAATGTACAATGACAATCACAATAAAACCAGGATTGCAAAGTCCAAACGTTGAAGAAAAAATACAACAGAAATGGGGGAGAAGGGTTGGTGGGGAGAAAAAAGAAGGAAAGGGGAGAAGAAAGGAAAAAGAAGGAGGAAGAAGAAGCAGGAGAAGAAGGACATTACATAGAAAAAGAAAAGGAAAGGAAAAAAGAAAAAGAAAAGGAAAGACAAGTAGAAAGGAAGGGAGTGGGCATCCTAGACATGATTAAAGTGAACAGGAAAATGTGCACTAGCATGGGAGTAGGGTATGCATGAGAAGTAGGATAATAAACCCAGCTTAAGAAACAATTCTCACATAAAGAGAAGTAAGTTTAAAGTCGATCCAGGGGTGCCAAAGCTTTTCTTGCTTAGCAAAATTATCTCGGGTGGTATCATTTTCATGAAACCATTCTTGAGAGGTAGGAGATTTCTGAGATAGCCAGCCGGCCGGCCAGGAGCTCTCTAGATCTGAGCGGGCAGCGATGCCCGTTAATACACAAGCGATCCGCCGGCTATTGAGCCAGCGGATTGCTTGTATGAGGTCCCGTCATGTGTGCCCCTCCCCGGCTCCCCCCCTCCCGCTGTCAAGCTGGTCCAGGGCTCCGCTGTGCCGGTGCGAGCCCGGGACCAGCATACTCCCTCTGTCACAGGGGATCAGAGGGAGGTTGGTACACGACCTCCCTCTGGTCCCCTCTCCACTGTCAGAATACGGAACTGATGTATATTACATCACTTCCGCATTCTTGTGTCACTCTCCAGCTTCAGATGCTGGAGAGAAGCTGATCTCTGCTTCATCAGCTTCTTCAGGAGGGTCCTAGGTGACATTAGGGGTCTTGGAGACCCCTGATGTTTCCATAAAGAGCCCCCTATGTGATAGCAATAAAGCTAAGTTAAAAAAAAAAATAGGAAAAATAAATTAAGTCCCCCCCCCCTCCCCCAAATGTAAAATTACAAATAAACTGAAAAATGGCCCGGCCAGGAAGGGGGTGTAAACACCTGGTCTTGAAGTGGTTAAACACTCACCCGATCACATGATGAGAAATCATGTAAGGAACTCTTTCTTTAGCTGGCCATACACCTTACAATTATCTGCAGATTTTCTGTGGTCAGATGGAAAAGGTGCAACAGAATCCTCCATCTATACTTAAAGGACAACTATGCTTTTCACTCACCTCATAGTTCTAGCCGACCTGTGACAATGAGACTGTCACAGGTCGGCTCAGTAGATCGGGAGGTGAGCGAACACATACCGGCGTTCCCTCACCTCTCGATCCTGTCATGGCTCTCTGACGTGACAGGGAGGGGCTGGATTCCCCCCTCCCGCTCCGATCCGCCAGCGCTGACTGGCGGAACGGACGGGGGAGGGGGCGGGTACAGCTGGCTCTGCCTCTAGATAGGCAGAGCCAGCTGTCAGTCACGCAGCTGGGCGGATCCCGGCACAATTGTCGGGATCCGCTTCAGCTGCGGCGTCTCAGTATACCGCGAGCTATAGCTCGCGGTATACTGAGCCTAGGGTGACAGGAGGACGCTAGTTTGTAACCCCATCGTTACACCCCATAGTTCTCCTTTAACTGTGTGGATGAAGTAATCTTCACCTGGGCCAATCCGTTGCACTTTTTCCATCTGACCACAGAAAATCTGCAGATAATTGTAAGGTGTATGGGCACCTTTTTACTCCTTCATTTGGATGGCATCTCCACTGCATACATCCCAGCGATCTCTCATCATACAATGTGTATCAGCCACATCAATGAACACCTTACACACTCTCTCCCGACTAGTTTTGTCAATCCAGACTTTTTTTGACCCTTGAAAAAGTCTGGATTGACGAAACTAGCCGGGAGAGAGTGTGGACGGTGCTATACCTATCGGCTGTTTTTAGATCGATCAATTGATAGTGGATTGAGAGAGTTTTTTGGATTGATCTGTATCTAACGTGTTGTTTTTTATCTTTTTGTAAGTTCCTTTTTATTTTGCGCTAATTAAATGTTTTAAAGATTTTATGCTATGTGACTTTTATTCTTTCATTTTGGGATATTCTACCTTGGATCCTTTTGGGAGTTGTTCCCCTGATACTGCTAAGTATTGCTAGCGATGCTACAGGTGATTGGAGCCTTTTTCAAAGGGGAGGAATAATGCTGACATCTGATGTCCATTGTCCATTGATGTAGCTGATACACATTGTATCATGAGAGATCGCTGGGATGTAAGCAGTGGAGATGCCATCCAAATGAAGGAGTAAAAGAAAGAGTTCCTTACATGATTTCTCATCAGGTGATCTGGTGAGTGTTTAAAGATTTGTTTCATCGCATGAAGGTGGAGCACGGGAAAGCATTGATATCTTGTGGACGGTTTCACTTAAATGAACTTTCAGAATTATTTCCTCTTGGTTATTTACTAAGTGATTAGAGAACAACTTGCTCTTTTATGTATATACATGCTTATCCAATTCACTTTTATTTGGATCACTTACTTATTCACTATGTTATATACATTAGTATGGTGATGAATTTGCAATGGTGCATGTGTCTTAGTTTGAGTTCTTAATAGAGATTTTACTCACTGGTAGTCAATATATATATTCTTGTCTGAGGTTTTTACACATAGATCACAGTAATTTGTGGACATTTTGATATACAAATTTTTTGTTTGATTTGAACATCAATTAATTATTTAGAATTGTAGGATTTGTTGAAAAGGGTTTAATGATAAGGGGAGATAGCGCGGTTTAACTTTTTTGCCCGGGGTATTTTTTCACTTCTTGCTTTTTCACTGCTGCTGTCGCTATTTTTGTAATTTTGAAGGGTGGAAAAGCCAACAGTGCAAATATTTTTGTTTAATATAAGTAAGTCACCTGCACTCCAAAGGTTCTCCAAGCAAAGTTCTTTTTATTCCATATGTACAGTTACAGCAAATGTAGCAATGTTTTTTAGCTGGGAGAGAGGGCAATGTAGTCGTGATGGGTGACTTCAATTACCCAGACATAAATCCGGTTCCTTCATCAGGCAAAACAAAGGGGTCTATTAACAAAGCAGCCGAAGGATCTAGCCGTAGCTTCGGCCGATCCGTCGGCTAGCTTCGGCCCCAGGACCCCTTCGGTTCAGTAGAACTGAAGGGCTGCTGTACGGGCTATTCACTATAGCCCGTACAGCTCCCGAACTTAGCCGAGCGGCTCAGTCGAGCCAAAGGCATATGCCCCAGCTTGGCTGGTCTGCCCTGAAAGCCGAAGCTGGCCGAGCGGCCGGCCATTGGCCGGCCGACAGCCTGCTTTTGACAGCTGGGCGGAGTCAGCTGTGATCTTACGGCTGGGCGGAGTCAGCTGTGATCTTACGGCTGGGCGGAGTCAGCTGTGATCTTACGCTGGGCGGAGCCAGCAGTGATCTTACGGCTGGCTTCGTTCACTTGCAGAGAGATTAGCGTCCCTGGCTACCAGCTAACCAGGGACACTGATCTCCAGATGTCAGAATAAGGAAAAAAAAAAGAAAAAGCAGGCTGGGAGCGGGAGACTCCCAGAGCGTCCGGGAGAGTTTTTTTTTGACGGCAGCAGAACCGTCGGACAATAGAAAACTGTTGGGCGGAGCTAGCTGTCACTGCTAGCTCCGCACAATCGCTTTCTATTTTTTTTTAACCGGGAGTAATGTTATAGTTAGGAGGATGGATCTGGAGGAGTACTGCTCCCCCTCATCCCCGACACATGCACCATTTGGCAGGACCTAGTAAGATCCCGGCGTGACCCTCGGGAGCCTGGAGGACACCTGACTGGAGTTGAGCGTAACCATCTTGACACGATAACTTTAAGAAGCTGAACCCATTCCCCCAGAGTGAGGCAACTGTGAGTGGCACTAGTTGCTGCCCACGGTATATGTTGCCGCCTACAAAAACCGCTAACTCTCTTGTTCTTCCCGACCGGAACGCTAAGTTCGGTCTAGGTGGTTGGAACGGAGAAGAGGGAACTCACTTGTTTGTTTGTTTTTCCCTAACAGACCTGATAGTGCTGTCACTGAATGCAACGGGACTCAACATACCCGAGATAAGGTCACTTATCTTGGGTAAAGAAAGTCAGGGCGTCAGTGGCCTTTATCCAGGAGACACACTTCCGCTCAGGGACGATACCCAAATTCTCGAACCACCATTACCCACTGGTGTATCATGCAACCTCTACTAAATCTAAAGGTGTTTCGATTTTGTTTCATAGATCACTGTCTTTCGATCTGTCGGATTCCGTGTCGGACAGCGAGGGTCGGTACCTTATCCTGAAAGGAAAACTCAATGCCATCCCAGTGACGCTGGCAACGTTGTACCTCCCGAACTCACGCCACGCAATGTTTCTGACCAACTTTTTGACACTCCTATCTGACTTCACAGAAGGTATGTTGATTCTGGGAGGTGACTTTAATGCCACCCTCAATCCTATGCTTGATACCTCAGACGGCAAAACGTCCTTGCCCTATAGAACCTTGAAATTCATGAAGAAGAGACTGGCGTCCCTGAACCTCTGTGATGTATGGCGGACCATGCACCCAGATGGAAGGGATTACACCTACTTTTCACCCCTACATGCTAAATACACACGCATTGACTACATCTTTATCTCCCAATCAGATTTGCCCAGACTCAAAAACTCGACTATTGGACTAAAAACAACCTCTGACCATGCCCCAGTCACAATGACTCTTACCTTGACCCCGACTACACCGAGACAGTCCTCATGCAGGCTCAATCCATCTGTATGGATGGGAAGCCCATAAATACTTCATAAGAGGAAGATTTATTGACTATGCAGCACAAAATAGGAAACAGAGACAGGAAACTGTGACGGATCTTCTGACCCACATAGCTGGATTGGAACAGACCCACAAAAATCCCTGGCCCATCAAACGCTGTTGGACCTAACTACTGCATGGAAAGATCCTGAGGTACAAGATTCGTAGAGCCTACACATTGCGCACTGGCCTATACTATGAAGGGTGGAACAAATGTGGAAAACTACTAGCTAGAGCGATCAAAACACAATTGCGAGCCTTTAATGTTCCGCAGATCAAACGGAATGATGGATCTTTGACCAGCTCTCCTCCTGATATTGCGAAACGTTTCAGGGAAAACTACCACCAACTATATAACCTTCACGTAGGGCCTACCCCACAGAAGCAACAGGCACAGGAGGCCATCCAAACTTACCTAACAGAAGCTGATATGCCCAAGCTGACAGAGGCAGCTGTGCGTGCTCTGGAACTTCCGATCTCCGAGGAGGAGCTCAGACGTACAATTGCCCAAACCAAACCAGGTAAAAGCCCAGGCCCTGATGGCCTCACCACACAATACTACAAATCCTTTCAAGACCTGCTTCCGCCCCACTTCCTAAAGACGTACAACTCAATAGACCACTCCCATAATCTTCCTAGTCAAGCACTAGAGGCCCAGATTTCGGTCATACCCAAAGAAGGTAAGGAACCTCAATTCTGCGAGAGTTACAGGCCAATTTCTCTCTTGAACGTAAATGTCAAGTTGTTCACTAAGATGCTGTCGAATCGCCTTCTCCTGCATGTACCCGGACTGGTCGGACTTCAGCAAGCGGGGCTTGTCCTCGGCCGAGAGGCTAAAGACAACACCACCGCAGCTATTGATGTTATACACTGGACACAGTCCAAGGGTATCCCCACCATTTTACTGTCCACCGATGCGGAGAAGGAATTCGACAGTGTCTACTGGGAATTCATGTTTGCGGTACTGGGCCGTATAGGCCTCCAAGCCCAAATTATGGCCTGGATTCAGGCCATCTATGCACGATCGACGGCTAGGGTGAAGACAACGGGATGTTTGTCCCTTCGTTTCCCTGTTTCAAACGGCACCCGACAAGGCTGCCCCCTCTCCCCCACACTCTTCATTTTGACACTGGAACCCTTCATCAGGGTGGTTCTTGAGGATCCACGGATCAATGGGGTAACAATTGGCAATGTGGAACACCAAGTGGCAGCGTTTGCTGACGACTTACTGTTCTTATTAACTAACCCGATCAGCTCCCTATCTATACTGCCAATTTGGGCCTACGCAAATCACTACAAAAACATATGATCAACGCCGCTCGCACAATCATTCCTAGACACTGGAAGGAGACGAGACCACCCTCGCTGTCCGAATGGATCCGACAGATCGACCATGTCCACGAAATGGAGGAGCTGCTCTTCACAAAAAGGGATGCGCTGACCAAGTTCTCCCGCATATGGGCATGCTGGCGCCATTTCACCAGTACCCCAGAATACCAGGTTCTCAAATCCGAAGCATGATCAATAATGAAGAAACATCTCGAGATTTGGAAGGCCAGGGGACCCTGGCCCTGGGGCGGCTAACTGACAAACCCAAAATTCAGATAAGAATACAACATACGTCACTCGCAGTACTCGGCTAGTCCCCCTTGTGCACTTAATAATTCCTCTACGCTCCCTCCCGGAATTTCACGCTGTGAATTTGTGTTGTTGTGAGGCTTTTTCCTACGTATTTGTGTATGAAAACAATAAAAATATGTTGGAAAAAAAAAGAAATCAACCGTACCAGCCTGAAATGAATAGCCGAACATTGTTCGGCTCACTTCACCTCAGGTCAGTCTTTCACTCGGCTGCCTACGGCAGCTTAGTGAATAGACCCCAAAGTGATACATTATTATTACATTATTATTACATAGTATTTATATAGCGCCAACAGTTTGCACAGCGCTTCACAATATAAGGATAGGCATATACATGTGCAGTGTAGTGCGCATAAGATATACATAAGTACAGGAAAACCAATGTGACATACAAGCCCCACCACCATTATCATGACATCACATTCCCTCCAATTTCTTTTTACAAATGTCATATGTATACTAATGACCAAAAGGATGTTCAAAGTAGCAAAAATCACATTCCTAGTAAGGATCAACTCATACCACCTTATTGAATGTAAAATGCAGAAAAACACTCAATCACTGAGGTCGTAACCTCCCCTCTAGACCTGTCAATCACACAAAAAAGCATGTCACTGGTACCGCCCCACATGTGTATAACAAGGTCATGGGAGGTAACCAGGTATCGCTGAGCTTGGCTAGAGTGACCCTAATATCACTGCGGTGTCTTTGGAAGCGCCTTTTGAAGGGGCCGATGGTTTTACCAATATAGACAAGGGCACAGGGACATTTGAGCATATACATCCAAAAGTCGGTATTGCAATTGTAGTAATCTCTAATCTGAAATTGGTTGCCCTAAGGATGTGTAAAATGTTCACCTGTAATCCGGGAATTGCAAATGTTACAGTTGTGGCACCTATAACAGTCCGTTCTATGTGACAGTTTGAATGTGGGTTTCAAGAACTTGTTCCTCGGGTCAGCCTGAACTAAGTAATCTTTCAGTGTCTTAGTACGGCGATATGCCTGTAACAGTGAACAAAACTGATAATGTTTCTATGAGAGGAGATTAATTGAATGTTTAAGATTGGTATTTAAGAGATCACGTCATTCTTCCCGAGCCTTAGTCAGGTGAAGCAGGATCCGTAAAGAAACAACCACAGACGCATGATTCGATAAAGTGGATGACGATACGCTATCGTCTTTAAAGGAGAATTATGAGGTGAGTGCTTTTCACTCAGCCTCATAATCTGAGCCGACCTGTGACAATGAAACTGTCACAGGTCGGCTCAGTAGATCAGGAAGTGAGCGAACACATACCGGCGCTCGCTCACTTCTCGATCCTGTCACTGCAGAGAGCAGTGACAGGGGAGTGACTGGATTCTCCCCTGTCTGATCCTCCAGCCCTGACTAGTGGAACGGACGGGGGAGGGGGCGGGTACAGCTGGCTCTGCCTCTAGTAAGGCAGAGCCAGCTTTCACTTACGCAGCTGGGCCGATCCAGACATAATTGTTGCGATCCGTTTCAGCTGCGGCGTCTCAGTATACCGCGAGCTGCTGAGCTTTGGGTAACGGGAGGATGCTAGTTTGTGTCCTCCCGTTATCCTGCGGAGAACTATGGGGAAAAGCCCTAACCCCATAGTTCTCCTTTAATGAGATCTAGATGATAATGAGCAAGAAACAAGTAGTTTTATATGAGAGGGAGAATATACAGCATAGTCATGGTCATGTGGATGCATTAGATACCAAGTATCAATTACTTGTACAGTGTGTAAGGATTTTTTCAAGGACAATAAATGTTTATGTGGAATGCAGGAATAGCCAGAGGAGGAGTCCAATGAAGGATCAAGTGTGACATTAAAATTCCCTGCCAGAACTAAAATACCCTCCTCTGGAAGTCAGCTGGAAGTACAGAGTTTGTTTAAGAAAGGAGACCTGAGCTCGTTTAGAACTATAGATGGTAGCAACTGTATAAGTAGACTTACCTACGCGTCCTTTAAGAAACAACTATCTCCCATCAGAATCAGACATGGTGGTTAAATGAGATCCATTTGTTAAAACCAATGGCTACGCCCCGAGATCTGGTATTAGGTTAATCACTGCAATACCAATGTGGATAGTAGGATGAGTTCAATTGAACATGAGTGCAATGGGACAAATTAGATTCTTGTATAAAGATCACGTCACCTTGCAGCCTCCAAAGTTCTAGGAGCAGATGATGATGTTGCTTAGCCAGGACATTAATGAGATCAATCACATGTCCACCATTGGTATTTACGAAGCAGATAACAAAAAAGAAAAGCGTTAGGGATGCCCATTCCCATGAAAAAGAACGAGGCTAGAATGAAGGAAAAAAATAAATGAGGAGAAGAGAAGGACCAGCAAGAAGTTAAAGACAAGAGGGGAAGAACAGAAACATAGTAGTAGACATGTGCACCAGCAAAAAATTTGTTTAGTTTAGTTTAGTTTCGAAACAAAAAAAACATTTTGTTTAGTTTCGTTTCGTTTTAAAACAAACCAAAAAAAATTTGTTAAGTTTAGTTTCGTTTTTCGGGTCCGAAATTAAATTAGTTTCGGATGAAATTCGTTTATGAAAGAAAAAAAAACTTTAAATCTTACTTGACCTGCCCTGGATTTGAACCTGGGACCTTAGCAATGGCAAGCCTGTACTCTAACCGAATGAATGTAATATGTAGCATTTGACAGCTGAGAATGTAAAATGGGCGGAGCGAGTCGTGACGTCATGGCTCGCTCTGCCCATCTGTTGACACAGACTGAATGTCATTTTTTTTTCTTCTGGTTTTTGTCGGGTGGTCGTCTGCGACGGGACTTTTTTTATTTCGGCGGGTCGGCGGGGGTCCTGCATCCTGATCCTGACTCTGGATTACATCGATGGAGCCATTTTTTTTTTATTAAAGAAATAGTCAAAAATTTACTGTTTTTTTTTCAATTAAAGGATTTTGTCAAAAGTCTGGACTTTTTACTAACTATTTGATTTAACCCTTTAGTGAATGGGTAGGGGTACAAGTACCCCTTACTCATTCACATGGGGGGCGGCATCTGGGTGCCCCTTTATTTAAAGGGGTACCCCGATGCAAATAAGCTCCCTTGCCCGCAGACCCCCACAACCACCGGGTCTGGGTTGTGGGGAAGAGGCCCTTGTCCCCATCGGGACACCCTCCCAATGCCGAGTGCACGTGGCCTGGTAAGGCGCAGGGAGGGGGGCCTCGATCGTCCCCCCCCTTTCCTGCCCTGCCGGGCTTGTGCTCGGATCAAGGGTCTGGTAGGACTGTTAGGGGGGACCCCACGTTTTTTCCCCCCATTTTTGGGGGCTTGGGTCCCCCTTTAAAATTCCTACCAGACCTTAAGGGTCTGGTATGGATTTTGGGGGGAACCCCATGCACTTTTTTTGTGTTATAAGGAGGGTGTGGGGTCCCTCCTGACATTCCTACCAGACCTAAAGGGTCTGGTATGAATTGAGGGGAAACCTCAGGCTTTTTTTTTTTTCATCTTCTGCAGACTGTAAAAAAAAAAAATCATTTTGCTGCAACAGAATTCGTCCAATAACGAATTTTGTTGCTTCAGAATGACATTAGGGGGAACAAAAATTACTTTTTTTTTTTTACAGTCTGCAGAAGATGAAAAAAAAAAAAGCCTGAGGTTCCCCCCAATTCATACCAGACGCTTTAGGTCTGGTAGGAATGTTAGGAGAATGCCAATTCAAAAGCAAAGGAAAAAAAAAACTTTAAACATTACTCAACTTGCCCAGGATTTGAACCTGGGACCTTAGCAATGGAAAGCCTGTCCTTTAACCACTACTCTATAGCCTCTGTACTTTAAGCATAGATGTGTTGTAGAAATTTTTCCCCCCTAATGTCATTTTGCTGCAACGAAATTCGTCCAATAACGAATTTAGGGAAATCGGGAATTTCGGATTCGTTTGCATTCGTCTTAGTTGTAATTCAGAATTCGGATGGATCCGAATCTCCGAAAATTCGTCCGAAACGAATTTCGGAACGAACCGAATCGCACATTTCTACATAGTAGTAGAACATATAAAATAAACATAGCAATCAAATACAGCCATACAAGAACAAGAAGTACTAATAGCTTAAGTAGGCTCAGTAAAAACAGCATCATACACTGAGTGGGGGGAACAAGGCAGGTCATGGCAATGCGAGCACTATCCAAAGGAGGAGGGAGAATGAGAACACCAACTGAGTGTACAAGAAGAGCTTAAAGGAGAACTATGTGGTTAAGGCTTTTCCCCACAGTTCTCCTTACGGTAACGGGAGGACACAAGCTAGCGTCCTCCCGTCACCCTAGGCTAAGTATACCGTGAGCTGTAGCTCGCGGTATACAGAGACGCCGCAGTATCCCGCGAGCTGCTCCTCGCGGTATACTGAGACGCCGCAGCTGAAGCGGATCCCGACAATTGTTCCGGGATCCACCCAGCTGCGTGACTGACAGCTGGCTCTGCCTATCTAGAGGCAGAGCCAGCTGTACCCGCCCCTCCGCTGTCACGGGAGAGAGAGCCGTGACAGGATCGAGAGCCGTTATGTGTTCGATCACCTCCCGATCTACAGTCTCATTGTCACAGGTCGGCTAGAACTATGAGATCCCTAATAAATCCTAATATGAAAGAGGCCTCTGGACTGCCAAATCTTAACCCATTCCTTGGATACCCCTGCTTGTAGTTTCGGGTTCAGCAGAAAGGGGGTCAGCGGAAAACGAGCCGTCGTCAATCCTTTAACTAGTTTAACCTTTTTCCATATTTCCAGCGTAAGCCCTGTGGAGGAAAGCAAAGCGGCCCTAGGTAACTGCACCGGATCCGCCCACAGTAAAGCATTAGGAAGTAGCGGAGCAAGCCAAAGGCCTTCTATTTGTGCCCAGCTCGTAGGAGGATCAAACCTTGATAGAGCTGGTATTACTCTTAATTGGGCTGCTTGGTAATACGTAATAAAGTGTGGCAGAGCCTGCCCCCCCTTTGCTTGCGAAGCGTATAGTATCTTTTGCGATACACGGTGTCGCTTCCCATCCCATAAATAGTTTAATACCTCTTTTTGAAAAGATCTTAAATCTGTGACCGGTATCCTAACTGGCAATGTAAGATGGAGACACAAGAAAGCGAGGGGGTGAGGTATGCAGTGGTGGGTGAAGAAGAGGTGGGCTTCTGTAACTCACCGTGAGGATATTGAAGGGCGACTCTCAGCGATGACGGTGCGGCCACGGATATGCCTGGGCGGTGGGCCGTGGCGGTGGGCCGGTGCTGTGAAGAGGTGGAGCGACGTGTTGTTCTGGATGGGGGAACTGGCGAGTGATGGAGGCGCCGGAATGGCAGAGTGTTCAGCCGCCGTGGCTTTCTGACAATCCGACGGGGCTGTGACCTGCAGGCGTTTACTGGGTAATCCTGTATTGCGGGTATTGCGGCGCGGGCGGTGTCTTTAGGCGGGTGGAGTGTGGGAGACCCTCAGGGGATCGGTGGAGACCGGGTTGACGGGCTGACGGCAGTCCTGTAGTGCAGGTGTTGCGGCGCGGGCAATGTCTCTGGACGGGTGGAGTGTAGGAGACACTCAGAGTTAACGTGGAGACCGGGCTGATGGCGACGCGTTTCGAAGGTGAATCGCCGTCAGCACGGTCAGCTGCAGCTTTCGGCCATTTTAACTGACAAGGTCTCCTGTGGGTCGCTCGGATCAAAGAACGATTTGATCGTTTTCGGCGGGTTTTTTTTCATCTTCGGCGGCTGCATTGACTTGGAGGACCTGCGGGGTCCATATTTGCCCATGTCGGCTAGTCGGTGTGGCTGCTAGGCTGCAGGTTTAAGTGGTTCCAGCGGAGCTACTAGAAAGCACGTCTGGTTCAGGTGGCCATCAAACCACGCCCCCCGCAAACCGCTCACAACCTTTTTAGCAGTATCAACAGGTACTTTAAATATACAATTGAAAGTGTTTTATTATATTAACATTTTTTATATAGTGTTCTATAGATATATAAGTACATACAGTGACACTAAACTCAGGAGTTAAATCTTAAAAATGCATCCAAGTACCTTAACTATTAATAAAAATGTATCATATTTGTGTATCACTGGGCTGTAGATCCTCAAATCATCTCTCAATTCATTCTGATACTGTTCTTACTTCTGGAGGGTGGCTACTTTTGTTCCCCATGGTTCCTATGTGTGTTGTAAAGTAGCCACCGCTGCAAGCTCAGTCCCTTGATCTCAATACAAATTAGTAAACTAAACATGAGATTGTAGTCCATCACAGGAGTGATCTTGGAGCAGTGGCTTCTTTACAACACAAACAAGGACCATGGGGAACAAAAGTAGACACCCTCCAGAAGGAAGGACAGTGTCAGCACCAATTCAGAGATGATTTGAGGATCTATAGCTGAGCACAAATAAGATACATTTTTGTTAATAGTTAAGGTACTTGAATGCATTTTTAAGATTTAACTCTTGAATCTAGTGTCACTTTAACAAACCAAAGGGAGCAACTAGGAGAAGTTCATGATTAGGGTTTACATTGTTTAAGCACAATGCTCAGTATGACATCAAGGCACCTAACATTTATGACATGAGAAATCAGCTGCAGCCTTTACCCTATTTCTCTTAGGAGAGGTTTCCTTTAAGCTGCCTATGAAGAGCCTTTCAGTCACAAGGTCAAACACTATCAGCAAGGCAGGACTATGCCCTTTTTACAGCCGGTTATATGTAGCATTAAACTAAGCAGGAAATGTAAACCAACAAATAATCTCCGACCATAAAAACAGAAATTCCTTCATATTCACGGCCACATACGCTTGACAAGACCGCCTCTCCATTTCACTCCTTCAACTAGCACGCACAGTAGGACGATTTATTAACATGTAAATCATGATTGTAAATGTATCCAACTTTGAATCCGTTATTACAAAAATGGAAAATACAAGACTTAAAGTGCATATAGACATGGGACATACACCAACCATCAAACCCCTTTAGGCAGATGCAACAGTCCCGGCCGGCTAGCATCATTTTAAACCACTTGTTTAAAATTATGCCTACAGCCTCTCATTAGTTTAGAGCTATACAGATTTGTAGTAGCTCAATCCTGCTACTAAAAATCATTAGGAGTAGCAAAACAGATAGAATACATGGTTTCCTATACAGTAAGCCATACTAGTAGCATGCAGTGGTTAGATTAGATTTGATTATAGATGAGCCTGGTGTAAACCCAGTTCGCCTGAGTTCACCGAAGCCCACTCAAAACTGTGACTGCTACCCCCTCCTTCCCGAACCAATCAGTGGAACAAGTTGCTGCAATGGCATTCCCCGCCCCTTTATGATGTATCGCTGTGGGACAGGGAATGCGCCTCTCCACAACTGATTAGGTTAAGAGGAGGCCGTCATAGTTTTAAGTAGGCTTGGGCGAACTGTGGAAAACTAGGTTTGAACCATGCCCAGTCTTATCATTAGTAGCAATCACATAATCACATAATTGGAGTGTTGTGCGATTATGCAAGAATGATTCCTACACTTGCCAAATGTGTAATTTACTCTATCAGAAGCCATTTGTTCCATCGGTTTAGCTGCTCGTAACAATTTTAGTAGCACAATTGGGCTACTAAAAATCCTCCCTGTGGCTCTAGCCTTAGAAGACTCAAGCGCCATCGGTCTGTCTCCACGTCCACAAGACAACCAAGGCTCCTTCTTCGCTTCCTTCCTCCTACAGCCTAACATGAGCACTTCATTGACCGAAGTGTTCCCAGTGCCATGTCAATAGAAAGAAGACTATCAGCTCATGCCTGAACGGCCATTTGTTCTCTGATATCTATAGCCAGCTATCTCTCAAATCCTGAGACATTCCCGCCTGCTCAAGCTGGCAACCTAGCTTTATTTGTTCAGGTGTTACCGTTTCATATTAAATAAAAAAATAAATTATTAAACATAAAAGGTAAAGATAAGTACTTATTAAGTACTTAAAGATTGTCTGTCAGCACTGTCAGCACTAAAGATAAAGAACAACATATATTTTTTCCTGTCTTACTTTCTGCTACAAGCGTGTTTGTTATGTGATCCATTAATCACATTAGTCCACATATTCTGCCATGATAAAACAGTCTGCTTTACTGCTATACTAAGGCTCCTTTCACACAGGCTGAGCAGTACGGATCGTATGTCATGGCTGTGATATCTGTGTCCGTCCAGTTTCTTCCTCCATTGCAAGCTGAAATTACTGGACCCAATGTCAGTCTATGTCAAATCGGATGTAAATGGATATGTGTTGGCATGATTAAGCCCAGCGAAACAGATCTCTGATCTAGAATTGATAATAAAAGCTGTGCTTTATTATCAATTCTATATTATATCTGACCACACAGATTTCAGCTGCTGCTTAACTTGATTGGTTTAGTGGTGCGAGGTTTCACATTATTCACTTTTGGATCTCTGATCTGTTTGTGTTTCCAGACCTGCCTGTTGTCGGGGGGTAACCAGGGGTAAACGCCTGTGCGTTTACACATAGCTGCCCATAGACTAATATTGGGCATCCAATCTGGTCCGCATGAAAAAATGACAAGCGGACCCGATCGGACCACCCGTGTAAAAGGGGCTTTAGTATTATTCTGCTATACTATGCTATGGTAGTTATACACCCTTAGAATGAATCTGCTATCCCAAGTTATGATATTAGTACACTCTTAGAATTAATCTGCTATCCCAAGTTATAAAATGTATACACCTTTAGAATTAATCTGCTATACAAAGTTATGATATTTATACAGGCTTAGAAGTGATCTACTAATCCAAATTATGATATGTATACACCTTTGGAACTGATCTGCTATACCATGTTCTGATCTTTATACACCTTTAGTATTAGTCTGCTATACCAAGTAATTATATTTTTACAGCCTTAGTATTAATCTGCTATACAAATGTATGATATTTTTACAGCCTTAGTATTCATCTGTTATACAAAGTTATAATATATATATATAGCCTTACTCTTAATCTCCTATACTAAGTAATGATATTTATACAGCCTTAGTATTAGAATTACTTACATTTATCCAGAGGCATGATAACAGGCAGGGATAGAGAAATGGTTGATCTCCCTGACTCTTTGACTCTTTGACTCTCTCTGACTCTTGTGTAACAGGTGTGGTAGTACCTGTATATCTCATGCACAGAGAGGAAATTCTACACCCATTTACCAGACATTGACTATCCCAGTTTAGTGTATATGACCTGAACAAAGCTAGGACTGTGCAAGGTCTCCGGTCACCTGCTAACAATACTACAGAATGCTTTGTCCTGCACAGGTTTACACCATGTTAAGGCGTATCCTAATTGTCCTCCTTATGACAAGGGGGGTGGTTTGTGTCCTAATTACCAAATATAATAGTGATGGGGAGGGGAGTATCAGTTTTTATAGTGACTCCCGAGAATGGCACTTTTTTTTCTGTACCTGTATGAGGTTGTCTTAACGTGTATTCCCATATTTGCAGCCAGATTGGGATAACACCTATTTTATATTTGTTACATGTTCTCATTTACATTGCATAACTTATTTAAAAAATATTTTAAAAAGAACTATGGGGTAAGTGTTTTTCCCCATAGTTCTCCTAAGGGTCATGGGAGGACATATACTAGCATCCTCCCATGACCCAAAGCTCAGAATATCGGGAGCTACATTTTGCGGTATACTGTGACTGCCGCAGCCAGGACGGATCCCGACATTACTGTCGAGATCCACCCAGCTGCGTGAGTGACAGCTGGCTCTGCCTATCTAGAGGCGGAGCCAGCTGTATCCCGCCCCCTCCCCCGTCCGTTCCACCAGTCAGTGCTGGAGGATCAGAGCGGGAGGGGAATCCCTGCAGGGAGATGATTGAGAAGTGAGCGAGCGACGGTATGCATTCGCTCACTTCCCGATCTATTGAGCCGACGTGTGACAGTTTCATTGTTACACGTTGGCTCGAACTATGAGGTTGAGTGAAAATCACTCACCTCATAGTACTCCTTTAAAAATGACTGCTTACATTTTAAATGGTTTTTGCTTCCTTAAAAAGTAGGGATGCACCGATACCGGTATTTCGGTATCGAGTACAATTACCAATATTTTTTTCCCACTACTCGCCAATACCGAATGCCAAGTACCGGAAGTCCCATTCAGGAAGGCAGGCGGCGTGTGATGGCTCGCCACCTGGCTTCCTGATTAGCAGGGAAGCCGTCCACATGCTTCTAATCACTAGGTGACGAGAACGCATGGAGCCGGCTTTCTGGCCAATCAGGTCTTATTGTTTAACGACAGTTTAACATCCCCAGGTCATGGGGACGCTGATCTGTCATTACAACTGGGCGGCGCAAACCGTGAGATCGCAGCTGGCTCCGCCAAGCTGTCACTTCCGAGGTGTACGGCCGGGCCTTCAGCCGTTTGCCTGCTTCGGCTGTTGTACAGGCTATAGTGAATAGCCCGTACAGCAGCCCTTTGATTTGACTGAACTAAAGGGCTCCCCTGCAACCGAAGTTAGCCGAAGGATCATCCAAAGCTAGGGCTGGATCCTTCTTCAGCTTGGTGAATAGACCCCCTAGTTTTCTATGGCCTTTACATTGACTACATCATCATTATATGGGATGGGAGTCCTGAACTCATCATGGAATTTGTCCCATACTGTAACAATGACAAACTGTTATGTTATATCTCATCATGACAACCATGTTGTAACAAAAAATCATGTCAAACCCACAGAAGGCAATTCCTATCTGCATTTACACAGTCACCACCACCCATGATGGAAACACAACTTACCAAAAGGACAATTCGGTAGACTAAAAAGGAACTGTACGTAAATAGAAGATTACAAAAAACACAAAAGGGTGCATCTCCAGGAAAAATGTTGTGAAAAGCAGTACCCAGAAGAGACCACACAAAAAGCATACTCCACCTATTTGAGAGTCCCAGAACCTCATTCTCCAGCTATAAGGGATGATCTTAATCAACAGGACGATGTACGGCTCATCACCACTTTCAACCACAGTTATAGAGCCATAGAACGTAGCATTCGCAAGAATTGGCCCATACTACTCAGTGACCCCAAATTAGTCCCCTTTCTACCACCCAGACTATCCGTCATATTATTAAAGGCAAAAAACATAAAAACATAGCCACAAGCAAACTCAAGACCGGCAGCAAAAACACAAAGAAACATTTTCTTTTTGACAATAGGATAGGCATGTATCAATGAAAAAAAAAAGTGTTTAACGTGAAAATTTCTTCTCCTATCCCATCAAACAATTCTGAACTTGTTCCCACAATAACATGATTTATGGTTTAAAATGTCCTTGTAATATGCTCTACATAGGGCGGACCATAAGACCTTTGAGCAAAAGAATTGGTGAACATCGAAAAAGGAGATATGGACCACAGCGCCCCTAGTCATTTCAACATTAAACATATACAAATACCAAAGACCTCCAAGTTTTTGCAATAGAGCAAATTCCAGACTCTTTTTTTCCCCTTGTGAATGGTTGCAAGGCCTGTGTAAACAAGAAACATGGGGCAGAAGATATCAAATTGGGTGCAGGCCTGTCAGGAGGACGCCCCACCTAGCTTTGATATCCATATCACCTATAGACCAGGGGCAAAAAATGGTAAGGCTGACGCCCTTTCAAGATTGGCGGACCCTTGCAACGCACACTCAACACCCTCATGGGTCATTCCACCAGAAAAGGTTGTGCTTGCTACTATTGGGTTAGGACAACAACTTAAAGACATCCTACAGACTGACCAAGCAAAGATACCCTCGGGTCTCCAACAAGACAACAAAGGATTCTATTACAAGAACACCAAGCTTTACATACCTTCTTCACTCACCACACAGGTCATCAAACTGTGTCATGACGTACCAATGGCGGGGCATCCGGGAATTGCAAAAACCAGAGACCTCGTCCACCGATCTTTCTGGTGGCCAAACATGAATAAGGAGATAGAAGATTATGTGTCCTCATGTGATACATGCTCCATGTGCAAACTCGAGAGGAAACGGCCCTACGGACTCCTGATGAACCTCCCCATTCCTACTGTACCATGGGAACGTGTTTCCCTCGACTTTATAGTCGAACTCCCTCCTTCAAATGGGTACAATACTGTCATGGTGGCCATTGATTCTTTGACCAAGATGGCACATTTTATACCTCTGCGGGGTCTACCATCCTCCAGAGAGACAGCGGAGACGTTCATGAACAGTATCGTATGATTACATGGAATTCCAAACCAAATTATATCTGACAGGGGGTCGCAATTCAAAATTTTGGAAGGCTCTTTGTACCAGGCTTCAAATTGATCATCGAATGTCCAGTGCGTATCACCCACAGACCAATGGTCAGACAGAGAGAGTGAATCAATGCCTCGAACAGTACTTGAGATGTTATTGCTCTCACCTACAGGACGATTGGGAACGTCTGCTCCCTATCGCTGAGTTCTCCTATAACAACTCCTCAAGTGCATCCACACTCTACTCCCCGTTCTTCTCAAACTACGGATTTCATCCCAAGATGTTTCCTCCAGCAGGCCTCCCCACAAATGTCTCTGCCAGCGAGGATTATATGACCACCTTACGCAAGACCCTAGTGGCCCTGAAGGAGAACTTATTGCGCGCCCAAAACCGTCAAAAGTTCTACTATGACCAGCGGAGGAGAGAGAGTCCACAATATCAAGAAGGGGACACAGTTTGGCTCTCAACCAAGAACCTGAGATTGGGGACCCCTTCCAAAAAATTAGGGAAGCAGTTTTTGGGGCCCTTCAAGATCGAAAAAGTAATCAACCCAAACACTATGAGACTCTTACTCCCTCATAGACTGCAAGTGCACCCCACCTTTCATGTCTCCCTCCTCAAACCTTTCCGTCCGAACCCTTTCCCAAATAGGGTGCCTCCGCCCTCGCCCCCTGTTATTGTACAGGGGGAGGAAGAGTTTGAGGTTGAGGAAATCCTGGACTCTAGGAGGAGGAGGGGGATCCTTCAGTACCTGATACGGTGGAAGGGATACGGTCCGCACGATGACTCGTGGGAAGAAGAACGGGATGTGCACGCACCACGCCTCAAGCGGTTGTTCCACGATAGGCACCCCGACCGACCCTCCCCTTCTGGGGTACCCCAGAGGGGTTCCCTTAGGAGGGGGGTCCTGTAATTAAATCGGCGTCTTGCGTTCCAACCTGGAGCGCAACGCCGACGGTTTCCATTGAGAGACGCGCGGCTTGCGTTCCACAGTGGAACGCAAAGGCCGCAAGACGCCGTCATACCCCGTCCACTCAAGGCGGCCTATATATACAGGAAACGAGCATAGCAGCGGCGTTCCACTAATAGAGTGTGCGCCCTGCTAGCTCACCTGGGACAAATCCTGCTGTACCCGAACCCGGAGGGAACCTCTCACCCGCAGCCTGCCTCTCTGGACCACCCGTGGAGGGTTGCTTTCTTCAAGTACCGCAAGTACCGTAGTCAGTGTACTCTGACTCATAGAGACTACTGCCATAGCTTTGCCTGTTGCCTGTACAGTCTGCTTGATTACTGTTACTAGCAAATACTGCTGTGCCACCAACTGCTGTGCCATCAACTGCTTTATATATACTGTGCTTCAAAACTGCTGTGCCATCAACTGCTTTATATATAATGTGCTTCAAAACTGCTGTGCCATCAACTGCTGTGTATAAGCTGTCCTCTAAATACTGCTGTGCCATTAACTGCTGTGTATATACCACTCTCATGATTCCCAGGAACATTTCCATACCAACCACAGTTTAGTTTAAACCGGTGATATATGATGCTGGTAGCTTCAAACTCTCCGTTTTATGATTGAGAGTGACGACTGAAGCTCCGTCTGATTTCACCAATTACACAATCAACTCAACCCGGAGACGTGCTCCAGTTGATGCTACCCGCCTCTGCAGTTGAGATCCTGACAGAGCAATTAGGTGCATTACAGGTAGTGTCTTTGGCATCAAAAGTGGGTCCTCCCTTGTAAAAATCCCCAAAGACCTCTGCTATTTTATTTGGGTGGTGTTGAAGTACACCGCCCCCATCCCGCACCGCTGTAACCCTCCTACTGTCCATGTCTGTTTTTTAATTTACGAGCCAAAATGGAATGCGCCTTGCCATGTATAAAATTGAGGATTTGGAGAACCAAAATAGGAGGAACAACTTGAGGATAAAAGGCCTATCCGAATCCATACTAGACTGTGATTTGGAAATTACCTTGCAGGGTCTATTTAATCAAATCTTAGGCCGCCCTGAGATTACTGCTTTATGTTTGGACCATAGCCACAGGATAAGACGCTCAAAAAATATTACTACGGTAACCCCACCCGATGTCATATGCCGTTATGCATTATTATGAGGATAAACTTGAAATAATGAGACAATTAAGGTCCATTCCACATATAGACTTTAAGGGAACACGACTGCAAATTTTTTCAGATCTGGCAGGAGATACATTAGCAAGAAGGAGAACGCTCAAACCACTATTTGATACCCTCGGAACAACGGACATACAATATAGATGGGGGTACCCATTTAGCCTAACAGCCAGGAAAAATGGGCAATCTGTGTGTTTACGTTTTCCCGAGGAAGTAGAATCTTTCTGTTTGAAACTTAGGATCACTGTACCTAATCTCTCAGGGTGGAGAGACGAAAGTTTTATGTTATCACAGATGCCAGAACGGAGATTGCAAGCCTCTCGTAAGAATTGATGCAAATACAAAAGAGTTAGATCAATATCTGTGTTAACATACTGCTCTCCTTTCTCTCTTCATTGCCCCTTCCCCTCCTCATTTTATTAATCTCCTCTGAAGGGATGATTGAAGAAGAATGGCTGTTCCTCCAAAATGCTCAAATTTTGGAGGAACAACGCGGGCTGACGATCTTGGGGCATGCCTAGCTCCCCACCTCTTGAATAGCGATCTCTATCTCTCCTTTCTATGCTCTCTTCCTTGGGAAGGGGAGATAGATGTTGCATATGCACTAGAGTGCACCAGTTTCACTTGTTTTTTTTAACTGTCTATTATTAGGTTTTGTGTTTTGTTTTTTATTTTTGTACTTCGTTTTTGTTTGTTGTTTTTTGTTATTTGTAGCTCAAGTAATTTTGTTGTGTCTATGCGGGGTAATTTGTTTTGTCATGTTAGTAAATGGCATCCTGCTCAAGAACCTTTCAAGTAAATGGAATCACCCTATTCAGGGAATAAATGGCCACGATTAACCTAGTAACATATAATGTGAGGGGACTCAATTCTCAGAGTAAAAGACACCAGGTGATGAGGGAGCTAAAACGGATAGATGGACATATAGTCTTTCTGCAAGAAACACATTTGACACATACCACTACTAACAGACTCAGTAAGAATATATTCTCACAATGGTACTATAGCCTATCAGACACTAATAGAGCCAAAGGGGTGGCTATCGGTATTCACAAAACTGTCCCATTCACATATTTAGATATGCAGATAGATGAACAGGGCAGATATATATTTGTTAAGGGATCCATAAATAACACATTATGTACACTGGTTAATATATACTGCACTAATCAAGAACAGATTCCCTATATTTCGAAGGTCCTCGCACAACTGTCTGATTTTGCAGAAGGCATGCTAATGGTCTCGGGCGACCTGAACGTCGCAATCGAACCTCAGATGGACACATCGGTAGGACATTCCAATATCTCACATAAAAGACTAGCAAACTTGAAAAAACTCCTAAATAGGATGCAATTAGTAGACACATGGAGAACCCTGCACCCAAAAGATAGGAATTACTCGTATTACTCAACGGTACATAACGGATACTCACGGTTAGACTATATTTTTATAAATCATCACTATATAGAAAGTTTAAAAGCATCACAAATAGCGGAGATAACTATTTCAGATCACGCCCGAGTCATAGCTACAATATACCTTTCCTTGGGAAAGGCGTAAGATAGAGTTTGGAGATTAAATGAATCTCTATTGTGGAGACCACAAGACGTACAAAAACTGAAGGAAGACCTAAGTGAATTTTGCATACTTAACGAATCCCCAGATATATCACCTGCCACACTATGGGAAACTCATAAAGCTGTAATGAGAGGGAAACTGATTGAATTAGGACCCAGGAGGAAAAAAGAGAATAGGAAAAACATAGAAGACCTTCTAACACAGATTGGGGAACTAGAAATATTACATAAAAAATCACTCTTTTCAGACCATTTGGAACAACTGCTAAACAAGAGGGAAGAACTAAAAAACGTATTAAATATTAAAACCTCACAGAAGTTCCATTGGGTGGCGGCTATACAATACAGATGGGGTAATAAACCAGGAAAAGAACTATCCAGATCATTAAATCATAAGAAGACACAGACTTATATCCCTAAAATCAAAACAATAGACTCCATGGCTTTCACCCCCAGAGATATTGCTGAGGAATTTAAAGAGTTTTACTCCACACTATATAATGTTTGAGAAAGACCGACACAAAAAATAATAGAGCAGAGAGAGGAGGTAATAAGAGAGTATCTGATTAAGGGTAAATTGCCACCCATACCAGAGGACTCTCTGAGAAAACTGGAAAGGGAGATAGAGGTCGGGGAATTGGAGAGTAGTCTTGCCGAAATGGCCAGAGGAAAAGCACCAGGCCCTGATGGACTAACAGTGGTCTATTATGTAACCTTTAAAGATGTATTACTCCCCCGGTAACAGGAGCTGGTAAGCTCAGATCAGAAACTACCTTAGCACATATAACGGTAATCCCCAAACCGGATAAAGATCCAACGAGCTGCGGGAGCTATCGACCAATATCATTATTAAACATGGACATTAAATTATTTGCAAAAGTATTGGCAAGGAGACTCTCACCTCTGATACCTCAAGTTATCTCTCCTGACCAAACGGGATTCATTCCCGGAAGAGAAGCCAGAGATAACTCACTGAGAACATTAGCAGTAATGACCTATGTAAAACAAAGATCCCAGCCAACACTATTACTATCAACAGACGCAGAGAAAGCGTTTGATAGGGTAGCATGGGACTTTTTATTACTCACACTACAACATATGGGCATGGGTAGTAAAATGATGAGCTGGATCTCGGCCCTCTATAAGGAACCAAGAGCACAAGTAAGAGTTAACGGTACCCTTAGTGAAGAATTCACATTGAGAAACGGCACACGCCAAGGCTGCCCACTCTCCCCTTTATTATTTGCAATAACACTGGAACCATTTTTAGCAAATATAAGACAAAATAATGACATCCATGGTGTAGTTATAGGAAACAACAAACATAAATACTCAGCCTATGCTGATGACATATTATTTTACATTCAACAACCTGTAATATCTATACCAAACTTATTAAAAGCATTCCGGGAATATGGAGGGCTATCTAATTTTAAGATCAATCTGGATAAATCAGAAATATTAAATATTGGCATACCTCATAGGGAGGTGGCCTCGCTGCGCTTAAGTTTCCCTTTTAGGTGGCAGACTAAGAAATTGAAATATCTAGGGATTAATTTAACCCCTCATCAGCAAGAGCTTTTTGACTATAATTATATTCCACTCCTGAATGATGTCAGGAAGGACCTTCAACAATGGTCTGCACTATACCACTCGTGGATCGGAAGAATAAATGTAGTCAAAATGAATGTCCTGCCGAAGTGTTTATTCTTATACCAGATGATCCCCATTGCCTTGTCTAAAAACTTTTTTAAAACCTTAAAAACAATGGTATCTAAATACGTGTGGGGAAGGAAGAAACCGAGAATCCCATATAAGACACTAGAGAGAGCTAGATCACAAGGTGGACTAGCACTGCCAGATTTCAAACGCCACTATCAAGCAGCAGTGCTCACCAGATTACTGAACTGGAACTACGATAAGTCAACTAAACTCTGGGTAGATGTCGAGTACGAAATATGTAAAGTAGACCTGAGTATAATTAGTTGGTTATTGAAGGAACACAGAGGCACAACACAGGAGTGGCACCACTTAGCGGTAAACACCCTGGCGGTATGGGACTTATTGCATAAAAAAGCCGGATGGAATTATAACTCACCTTTAATGCCACTGTTAGGATACGACTATTTCCAACCAGGAAATTTAGATACAAATTTTGGTAAATGGACAGAGGAAGGGGTGTTACGACTGCATCATGTGATGGACCGGGAGAGGGTAAAACCATTAGCGCTATTGTGCCGATCCCCATTACCATCTTTGATGGATAAATGGCGCTACCTGCAATTAACCCATTTTTTGCAAATATTACCTAAACCAATTAGATCAATGGATCAGTTAAATCCAATAGAAGTGATATTATCAGGGACATCATGTCCAAAGGGAAGTATATCATTGTTGGCAAAATTGTTGTCTCAATTGGATACCGTACAGAACCCAGGGTTTCTGTCACAATGGGAAGAAGACCTGGGAACCTGGGCCTCCCACAAAGTGGAGGTAGACGATACTGAGCCCACATTGGTGGTGAAGTACGATCGGATCTCGTGCGCTAACTCATCCCTAGTCTCTTCACATTTGAGAAGACCATCGTTCATCCTCCAATGGCATTGTTTTTTTGTTTTTTTTGAAAAATCTTTTTATTCATTTTGCATATTACGGGTACACAACAAGACACCAACATAGTGCCCGAACATTAACATTTGTTCATACATTGTGGCATAACATATGCCAATTACTTCTTACATAAAACGCCATAAAAAAACACCAGCCCCCATTGGTCTCGCCCC
Organism: Nanorana parkeri; assembly: GCF_000935625.1. Classification (NCBI taxonomy): domain Eukaryota; kingdom Metazoa; phylum Chordata; class Amphibia; order Anura; family Dicroglossidae; genus Nanorana; species Nanorana parkeri. Next base: position 93,600 of record NW_017307006.1, read on the forward strand.
ACCCCTTAGATGCCCCCCCGCGCTCCCTCCGACCACTCCCGACAAAATAAACCTCACCCCTTCTGCAACCTTTTCGTATTCATAATGGAGTTCCTCCCCTGTGTCAGGTACAATTCTGAGAACAAATGTGGGTGCACTCAGCTGCTTGCAAATACTTCCAGTCTACCGAATCGGAGGCCTTCTCAAGGTCCAAGGACACGATAGCTCTAGCTCCCGACCAATGCAATAGATTGTGACTGGTGTTCTAATATCACTACCACATATCTACCCTCAGGGTCGATTATCACATGGTTAATCACACATGGAAAATTTTTGTGCAGTAGAATAGTCACCCCTCTTGCATAGGAGGAATAGGTGGCATGGAACGCTCTCCCTATCCACCTCCTTTGCAATGCCAACACCTTACTCCCCAATAGGTGGGTTTCCTGTAAAAAGCAATCTGGGGGTTATGGGAATGTAGAAACCTTAGTACTAGTGCCCTTTTAAATCTAGAGTTCAGGCCTCTAACATTTCAGGAGACGATCTTTACATCAGCTGCCATTAAAGTACGGGAAAGTCAAGGACCGCTGAGAGTCTCGGAAAAGGCCGTGCACATCCGACAGCATCCAGGTCCAGGGAAAGTCCCAATCGAGGCTATGGCGTATAAACAGTAACTCCCCATAAAACACCCTGCTATCCCACATAACCACAAACTAGTGGAGCAGCTTGATATCCCAAAACTTTGAAGAACTATTCAGAGTATCGCTTGATACTCACTTGTAGGGCAGTCTCTTAAAGTATAAACAGCAACTAACTGAGGACATACATTACCGTACCGCTCCTGCAGCTCCCTACAGGAGTAAGTACATCCTCAGCCATATGTCCCGGTAGACCTGACAGCCTCTCACATGGCTGCCGTACAGTGTCTCGGAGCAACCGGCAGTGCCCAGGGCTACAACAACGGAAGACATCAGCCCAGTGGCAATAAAATGAAAACAGAAAAACAAGAGAAGGGGAAAATCGTAGACCCCGGTGTTAGGGTACTGTATCCAGCCAATCCGCGGCCGCAGCTGGGTCCTCAAAGAATTTTGTCGATCCGGCGAACTGTACTCTCAATCTGCTAGGATAAAGCATACCGTATTGCAGGCCCTTGTCACGAAGCCGACGACGGACGTCCATGAATGAGTGTCTCTTTTTCTGTAAATCCGCCGAAAAATCCAGGAACAGCATAATGGTGGCATTCTTATAGCGGAGCTCCGACCCCCTCTTCCGCGCAGTCATCAGAATCAGATCCCTATCCCTGAAGTTAAGGAGACGAACCAGGAAAGGTCTGGGGGGTGAGCCCGGGGGCCTTTTGCCTAGGGGAACTCGATGTGCACGCTCCACTATGTAGGCCACTGAAACCGCTTTTAGATCCAGGAGCTCCTTGAAAAAGGCCTCCGCAAAGGATGTGGGATCCGCGCCCTCAGTCCCCTCAGGGAGGCCGACCACCCTCACATTGTTGCGCCTTAGCCTGTTTTCGGCATCATCTGACCGTGCAGTCAGCTGCGCCACCGCGTGTTGCAGGCTGCGTATTGTTTGAGAGTGTTCCCCCGATACATCCTCCAGGGTCCCCACCCTGGTCTCCACTTCCTTCACCCGGCCCCTTATTTTATCCAAGTCCTGCCGGATTAGGCCGCACTCCGTGGCCAGTGTATCCATCCTGGCCATTAATGTGGTCTTGCTGGCCTCTATGGCTGCCAGGATGGCATCTGTGGCTCCAGGGGGCTCTGTGCCCTTATTATGTGGTGGGCTGCCTCGTCCCTCAGGTCCTGCGTTCGGCTCCATGTCCTCCCACCCAGCCGTTTGAGTGCCGGCACTTATGTGACAGAGGGAGCGAGTACGTGCAGCCAAGATGGCGCCCGCACGTGTGACAGGCGAAGGGCCGGGAGGATCGTTACTCACTCGGTACCGGGCCGATCTTCGTCTGGATCGCATGGAAGTGACGCCTGCTGCCACCGGGACCCCTGCAAGGAGAAGGTAAGTGGATCAGACCCGATTTGTGCCGCTGAGAAGCATTATGACGCCCCCCTCCAATGGCATTGTTTAATGCGGGTATGATCCATCTGGAGGACCAACTCTATAGGAGCATGGTCCGACCATGATATTGCGCCTATGTCGGAGGACAACATGTTTCTCATAACCGGAGTATTAACAAAGAAATAGTCCAGTCTAGTATGAGTCTTGTGGACAGGGGAAAAGAAGGAATATCTTTTCTCTGAGGGATAAGTCAGTCTCCAGGAGTCCATAAGAGAATACCTGTGTCACAATTTTGACACATTGGTCACAATTTTACTGCCTTGAAGAAGGGACCCTGTGCGGCCCCGAAACGTCGGCTCTGTTGATTGTAGTGACACAATTGTCCATTAAAAAAGGACATATTTATTCTAAACGAGTGCTGGTGACCTGTTTCTTTTACTTCGTATTTTGCACGGTGCCATCCGTGATAGTCATTGCGAGCATCATCGTTCTTATTTGGCCAGGACTGCTGTAAGGTGTGCGGAGATGACCCCCACCACCTGAAAACTTTTTCTTGGGTGTGACGCCATGCCACATGGGTGGTTCCGGTCCCAGTTTGGGTAGAGGTTCCCATCCAGTAAGGATAGGGCAATTGATGCGAAGGTCCGAGCAGAAGGAAGGAAGGTCCTCTGGCACTCTAAGTATGGCGCTTTTTCCATCCCTGCGTGCAGTTAGACTAAAAGGGAACCCCCATCGATACGGGATATCATTATCTCTCAGCAGGGTCAACAGAGGCTGGAGACATCTTCTCTGTTGCAGCGTGACCCAAGATATAGCTGAAGCGGGGCCCCGTCCAGTTCCAGGGATCGCATATTTCGGGCTTTTTGGAGGATCTCTTCCTTCACTTGAAAATAGTGAAGTCTACAAATCACATCCCACGGATTGGAAGCAGTACCTCTTGGGCGTAAGGCTCGATGTGCACGATCCATTTCTATTTTATTGGCAGACGGAGCTCCCAGTATGTATTGAAGAGCATTTGTAGGACGGCTGGTAGGTCTTCAGGCCCCGTGGCTTCAGGCAGTCCTTTTATACGGATGTTATTTCGGCGGCCTCGATTGTCAAGATCCTCAACATGACGTTGCAAATCACGGATTATAGCCGCTTGAGTCACAGATTGAGATTGTAAGCGGTATATATCTTGTTTAGTTGTTTGCACTTCCCCATCGATATCTTCCACTCTTTGCATCAATTGCTGGAAATCCTTGTGGAGTACTTGAAGTTCAGTCTTACATGTGTCCCTTACTTCCTGTATTAAGAGGTGAAAGTCACGTTTAGTAGGAATGTGTTTCATGCATTCCCTCCAGGAGGCAAACTCTCCATCATCATCAGGATCTGAGGATGAGATCATGGTGGCCTCCCTGGTAGGTTTGCGCTTGTGGGGTGTCTGCCTTGGGTCTGGATCCCCCGTTTCTGCACTTCCTTCATATGAGGGCTGAGTAGGCCCAATCTGTAGGGGCCGGCTCGAATCCCCAAATCTAGGGGGGCGCTGTGGCCTACTGCCGTCCTCCGGCGTGAGGTCCCAGGTGAAAAGATGCCGTGTTGTGGCGGTACTCCCGGGTCCCGGATTTCCCCTCTTTGCTCGGCGGGAAATGTCGGTGCCCGAATCGGAGCGTCCGCGTCCAAACCCGGGCCCTCCCGCAGCGCTGTTTGCGGCGACCACGCCGGCACGTCTGCTCCCTCGGGCCATACACCTACCCGCTCAGCAGGTTCCAAGCCTCCGTGCCGTACGCTCGCGGAAATATGCGAGCAGAAGGAAGGGAAGTGTAATGCTGTGGCAATATTAAGAATCACAGCTGCGGAGGCTATAAGCAGGTATGGTTGTTACGGAGGGTACGGCGTCAGGGTCGGGTTCCAGGCGTCACTCTCAAAGTCATGAGCGGAGAGTTTGGAACCCTACCATCATGTGCCGCAGTGAACAAGGGGTATTCACAGTTCAAATAATGGCAATTCAAAGTACAATGTTTAAATAGCATAAATCATAAGTCAGCAGAGTTGTAATTTCAGCACTCTAAGTTCTCAGAGTATTCCTATCATACACTGGTTAGACTTTCATAGGCAAAATATAGTGATCGCAGTTCATAGGTTTCACCCCCAGAGGAAGTGAGAGTCCAATCCAATGCAAGAATAGGAAATCCTTGCAAGCCAGTATAAGTACTGCAGATCTCTGGCGAGCTGCAGTAGTCTCTCTGTTTCAGTCACAGAGACTGTATACTTGCTGTTTAGCAGGTTCCAAGAGGAAGGGTCCAGGCTCTGGGGTTCTCGGTCCAAAAAGCAGGGAGCAGGCTGTCAGATGGCGTTCATAGAAGAGTCAGGGTCGGGTTCCAGGCGTCACTCTCAAAGTCATAAGCGGAGAGTTTGGAACCCTACCATCATGTGCCGCGGTGAACAAGGGGTATTCACAGTTCAAATAATGGCAATTCAAAGTACAACGTTTAAATAGCATAAATCATAAGTCAGCAGAGTTGTAATTTCAGCACTCTAAGTTCTCAGAGTATTCCTATCATACACTGGTTAGACTTTCATAGGCAAAATATAGTGATCGCAGTTCATAGGTTTCACCCCCAGAGGAAGTGAGAGTCCAATCCAATGCAAGAATAGGAAATCCTTGCAAGCCAGTATAAGTACTGCAGATCTCTGGCGAGCTGCAGTAGTCTCTCTGTTTCAGTCACAGAGACTGTATACTTGCTGTTTAGCAGGTTCCAAGAGGAAGGGTCCAGGCTCTGGGGTTCTCGGTCCAAAAAGCAGGGAGCAGGCTGTCAGATGGCGTTCATAGAAGAATAATAGAACGCCATACTGACCCGGCTTCCTGCTTTTTATATGGAATGGGAAGGGGAGGTGCTGGTGATGCTGGGCGGCCCCGATGCGTTCCACGCTGGAACGCATCGGCGATTCACTTCCTGCTTGCGGCTGCGGTCCCCTGTGGAACGCAAGCCGCGATCGTTACAGGAAGCCCGATATAGATTCTCCCCCAGCCGAGTCCCGGGTTGATTGCGAGGAAGGCTGTAAGGGCCTCACGTCCGGCTCCACCAGCGCCATCTTGCCACGAGGTGTCCCCTCCGGCCGGTCCGAGCAAAGTAGCCCCTGATGGAGAGAGAGGCCTGCGACTTGAGGTAAGAAGCCGTAGAACCTTTGGAGGGCTTTTTTGATTTACTCTTTCGCATTATAAGAGATTTGGATGGCTGCTAATGTGGTTTAGGTAGCGGGTCAGATCGTGTTGAGTTATTTTGAGGGGACAGCAAATATACATTGATATACAAGCTGTACACTCACTACTTTACATTGTAGCAAAGTGTCATTTCTTCTGTGTCGTCACATGAAATGATATAATAAAATATTTACAAAAATGTGAGGGGTGTACTCACGTCTGTGAGATACTGTATATGCACCTATGTGCCTCTCTTCATGACTCATCTTTTCTAGCCACTTTAGGCTCTGAATTCATATACAATTTAGTGTAAAGGTGCCCATACACTGCACGATTCTCGTACGAGAATGAAGACGTGCGACTGTTTCTACTGTACGGTCGCACGTCTTTTGTCTAAGGAGCATGCTAGAAAACCCGCCGAGAATCGTGCGATTTTCGGCTGCTTTTTAGCATGATCGTAAGATCAATGCTGCACGTTCAGCATTGTGGTCATCGGAAGCCCGCCCCTGAGGGGGGCAGGCTTGCGATGATCGCAAGTACGATCTGCCTGTCCAAGATGGGCAGATCGTAAGTTTTTTTAATTACTTTACAACCATCGCAAGACTAAGGTCTTGCGATGGTTGTTAAGTGTATGGCCACCTTAATTCACTAACACTGAAAGGATTTCTGATTGGCTGGTCTAATTACCCCTTTGGTGTTAGTTAACTAAACAGGTTTTGACAAAATTCCCTTCAGCTGTTCCATTGTGTACAATCAACACCCTGAAAACAGGATAGTCAACTGGTCATGAAACTTAAGGTGCCCATACACTTTACAACCTCACAAGACTTTTGTCTTGCGAGGGTTGTAAAGTACTTAAAAAAACGTACGATCTGCCCATCTTGGACAGGCAGATCGTACTTGCGATCATCGCAAGCCCGCCCCCCTGAGGGGCGGGCTTACGATGACTGCAAACGGGCTGTGTGCGCATGCGCACACCGGCCCGTTCGGCAGTTGTCGAACCAGCAGGCCACTAACGCGCAGAGAATCGTACGATTCCCTGCGGGTTTTCTAGCCTGCTGGTTCGACGGAAGACGTGCGACCGTAGAAACAGTCGCACGCCTTCCATACACTGCACGATTCTCGTACGATCGCGGGACATCCCGCGATTCTCGTACGATCGTGGGATATCCCACGATTCTCGTACGAGAATCGTGCAGTGTATGGGCACCTTTACACAATAAAAACCTAGTTAGCATAGGTGTGTTAAATAACATCAGCCAAAAGAATTCCCCGCAATACATAAGCATACACCCTAAATATACCTCTAATATATCTATTTCAATCATAATTTACTACAGTACATTAACTGGGGAAGGTGTCAGTGACCCAGGGGGGCCGTTCCTTGTCAGGTTCGCAGGCACGGGCATCGGGCACGGGTAGCTCCTCCTCCTCCCCCTGGCAGGGCATCTGACGCTGGTGTGGCCAGTGCGCGTGCGCAGGTACGCAAGCCGTGCGTGCATGCGCGGACGAACAAGCATAGTGCGCGCGCGCCATTCCATGCCACAGGTGCCACTCAGGCTGGGGGAGGACTTCAGCCTTCACCACTTGCCCTCAGCCTTGTGATTGGACTCTGACTGGGGAAGCTTCCTGGTTGCCTTGGCAGCCAGGGGGCGGTACTGGGTTCCCTGGGTATTTAAAGCTGGTCAGAGCCTTGATTCATTGCTGAGTTATTCTACCTTATGGTGAACACCCAGCTCCCTCCTGTGAACCCGTTGTTTGATCTGACTTCCCGGCTACCGACCCTTTTGCTTGACCCTTCTACTACGATTCCTGCTGCCCGCCACGACCCGGAACTGGACCCGACTACCCAATTGGATTATCCTTTTGTACTGCGATTTCTTGGACTTTGTTCGTCCCTGCCAAGGGGTTCCACACCTGGCCCATTACTCCAGCCCTGACACAATAACTCAGCCCTACCATGGAACCCGCGGGACCTGCAGACGGTGTCCTTTCTTTGTCCGAGCAACTGGCGCTGGTGACGCAAGCCTTTCAGGAACTGCAGGCCAGCCATGACCACCTATTGGGGAGGATGAGTGCTCAGGAGCTGCGCCAGGCCCAGGCCACCGCACTACCACCCTCACCTCCTCCCGTTCCACGCCACTCACTGGAGGTGGTGAACAGTGAGCCAGCAGTGGCCCTACCGGAACGGTTTTTCCGGAGACAGGAGGAAATGCCGGTCGTTTCTCATCTCATGCGAACTACTGTTCTCCTTGAAACCCCGCACCTACTCGTCGACCCGCACCTGCTCACGGGACCCCCACAGACCTGGGCCCATCAGCTCCTGCAAACTGATAGTCCAGTACTGTCCTCTTGGAGCTCCTTTGTTTCCGCCATGCAGGCGCTCTTTGATGACCCCCTGCGTGCCTCCACCTCTAGGGGCACTCTCCGTTCCCTTCGGCAAGGAAGGCGTCCAGTGGAGGACTACATTACAGAATTCCGGGAGGTCGCCCCAGATACCGGACTCAATGAAGTGGCCCTTATCGACCAGTTCCGGATCGGTCTGTCAGACCAGTTGAAGGACGAGCTCGCCCGTATCGGGGTTCCGGAGGTTTTGGAGGGGCTGATGAGCACGGTTACCCAACTGTACCGCCGTTTTCGGGAAAGGAGGACGGAGAGGCAACACGCTATGCCCCCTCCCGCACGGCGATCCGACCCTCTTCCGCTGCCAGTCCTCGTGCCATCCTCCACAGTCGGGGACCTCGCCCCTGAAGAACCGATGCAGATCGGGGTAGTCAGGGGTCCGCTCTCCGTGGTCGAGAGGTCCAGAAGGCGGACTCTCAATCTCTGCCTCTACTGTGCCAAACCCGGTCATATGTTGAGAGACTGCCCCATCAAACCACCTACAGGTAGGACTGTCAGTTCAGCTGTGTTCCTGAACATGCCTGTATACAACGGTTCTTCACATCTAACCCTATGTGTTTCCCTACAGCTGAACGGAACTGGCCTTGAACTTGCGTCCCTGATCGATTCGGGCGCAAGCAGCTGTCTTTTCGATCTCGAGCTTGCCAATCAGCTGGGACTACCTTTGCGCCCCAAGGAACACCCGTCCCTACTCCACATGGTGGACTGCAGTACATTGAAAACCGGACCTGTCTCCATGGAATCGCACCCTATTGCCCTTTCCATTGGTCGCCACCACTGTGAGGAGATCATATGGGACATCGTAGCCTCTCCCCTGTTTCCGGTTATCCTGGGCATCCCATGGCTTTGGAAGCACAATCCCCAAATAGACTGGGCCATGGGACGCGTCACATTTCAGTCCTCCTACTGTGTCTCCCACTGCATCTCCTCTGCTCCTGGCTCTCTGTTGGCCCTGGCCTCCTCTTCTCAGGTATTGCCCACCAAATACGGGGAATACGCGGATGTCTTCGAAAAAGCAGGGGCAGACGCCTTACCTCCCCACAGACCCTACGACTGCCCCATTGATCTGCTCCCTGGGGCCCCATTGCCGTACGGACGACTATACAACCTATCTGAGCCCGACACCCGGGCGCTGAGGGAATACATAGAAGAGAGTCTGGCGAAGGGCTTCATCCGCCCGTCCACCTCCCCAGTCGGTGCAGGTATATTTTTTGTGGGGAAGAAAGACGGGGGTCTTCGGCCCTGTGTGGACTACCGGGCCCTTAACGACATCACCAGAAAGAATAAATAACCTCTCCCTCTCATCCCTGATCTCCTGGACCGAGTGAAGGACGCCAGGGTGTTCACGAAGATCGACCTCCGGGGGGCCTACAACCTCGTCAGGATCCGTGAGGGCGACGAGTGGAAGACGGCTTTCCGTTCCAGATTCGGCCACTACGAGTATCTGGTGATGCCCTTCGGGCTTTGCAACGCCCCAGCTACCTTCCAAAGCTTCATCAATGATGTCTTCCGTGATCTTCTGGACACATACGTGGTGGTGTATCTGGACGACATCCTTATCTTTTCCCACACACTCCAGCAGCATGAGAGACATGTGAAAGCTGTCCTCCAGCGCCTTCGGACGCATCAGCTCTATGGGAAGCTGGAGAAGAGCATCTTTGAGGTCCCCTCTATCGAATTCTTGGGATACATACTGTCCCCTGGAAAAGTAGAGATGGACCCCAAAAAGGTCCAGGCCATCATGGATTGGCCTATCCCCCAGAATCGACGAATGGTCCAACAATTCATCGGCTTTGCGAACTTTTACCGTCGCTTCATCCGGAATTTCTCGGCCATATGCGCCCCCATTACGGTCCTAACCGGGAACAACGTACCGTTTTCATTGGACTCCTGCCGCTCATAAGGCCTTCCAAACTCTCCAAAGACTGTTCACGCAAGCTCCAGTGTTGGCACAACCAGATGCCGCACTCCCTTTCTACCTGGAGACGGATGCATCAGAGAAAGCCGTCGGGGCAGTTCTCTCCCAGGGGAGAAGCAACTACTACATCCAGTGGCGTTTTATTCCTGCAAATTAACCAAGGCGTAACGCAACTACGATGTGGGCGAAAGGGAACTACTGGCCATTAAAAATGCACTAGAGGAATGGCGGCATCTGCTGGAAGGAGCCAAGCACCCGGTAACCGTGTATACCGATCACCGCAATCTGGAATACCTACGTACTGCCAAGAGGCTACGGCCGCGGCAAGCCAGGTGTGCTCTCTTCTTTACCCGTTTCACCCTCCAGATTACATATCGTTCTGGATCAAAGAACGGGAAGGCCGATGCCCTTTCCCGATGCCCTTTCCCTAAATCAAAAAGAACCTCCTAGAACAAAAGTACCTACAATATATCACAGACACTATTCGTATCAAATTTTTATACACACATATACACTAGGTAAAAGAACTGACAAATACTGCAACAATCATCATACAGCCGAGAAATCAAGCAAAGGCTAATTAGAAGATGATATACAGGTGAGGACACAAGATATACACCTCACCGCAATAGGTAGTGGTACGTCCTGACGAAGCCCTGGGGGAGGGGCGAAACGCGTAGACGCCACACGTGTAATGCCTGGACTAAACCCCTAATAGAGAAGATATACCTTACTGGACATCCCGACTTATGGCTTATACCACCTTCGAATCATCAAAGATTCACCAAAGATAACATCACATGGATATCACTAAACCCCTGTGAGTGCAAAAATACCCATACCAAGGATTAATATGCAGGATCGTGTCCCCCGTGCAAAAACCGAATAAAACCCTTTCGTTTCCCTCTAAGTGGAGAGGTAAGATATACATGAAAGAAGACGGCGATCTGAATATGTGAGTAAAAGATCTTTCTTTAAATACAAAAAATCTGTGTCTACACTAGACATAATATATAGAAAAGGACACACTGTGCAGAGAGCAAAGAGAGAACCTTACTACAAACACATGCCGTAAAAAACATCACAGCCTATAAATACTAAAGGTGAGCAATTAAACCAACGACATTACACAAGGAAATAGCTTACCTCCAACTACTCATAGTAATCTAATGATGGAATAGACTCCAATCACAGAAGATAAACACTACGAAAGCATCTAAGGGAAGGGACTATCTATAAACATCTCAAGACCTATGGATACAAGATAGCAAAGATATTGCACTATCAATGGGGAGACCGCATATTTAATCCACGGGTGAAATTAACCATATATGGGAAGGATATTCGAGGAACCACACATACCCTGAAAAACAACGGGAAAACTGCCACAAGTCGCGATAAAGGCTATATAATTCACAAGGGTTAAAATAGTTTGAATATAGGCAACAAAAACAACAGTCAGTTCAAAACTTTTTATTTGTTCACTTTGTTTTTATTGGTCGACAAATACATATTGGCCACGTTTGTTATATTTGAAATTTGAATAAATATTTTTTCATTAAATCACATTTATAGTCCGTCCCGATCTTTAAAGTAACCCTTGGACCTCCTCAAAGCAGTAGACGGCCCGAACTATGTTGTTTGTTTGATATGTTTTCTGGTTATGGATCCGGGTAGATGGACCGAAACACAAGGGTAATCAATTAGAGCTAATGTATCTCCAGAAACGGAACATCCCTTTGTCTTTTTGGAGAGGACAAACCAGACTTTGGAGCAGTACCTCCGCTGCTATTCGTACTCCCTGCAGGACGAATGGGTGGACCTTCTCCCTCTAGCAGAACATGCGTACAACCAACAGCAGCATGCCTCTACGGGAGTCTCCCCCTTTTTTGCGAATTACAGGTACCACCCATTGACGCTCCCAGACCTCCCTGTGGACATTCCTGTACCTGAGGTGGCACAACGCCTCCGCCGTCTCCGGGGCCTGCTACGTACCCTAGTGCAGAAGCTCCGCACTACTCAGCAACAACAAAAAGCTCAGGCTGATCGGAGACGCACCGAGAGTCCCAAGTACAAGAGTGGGGACCGGGTATGGTTATCCTCCCAGCATCTCAAACTAACCTGCCCGCCGAAGAAATTGGGCCCTCGCTATTTGGGGCCGTTTACCATCTCCACAATGGTGAACGATGTCGCGGCGAAGCTGAGCCTGCCTGCCTCATTCAACATCCATCCGGTGTTCCATGTGTCACTACTGAAACCCTACCGTGCCAACACCCTTGCAGGCAGAGTGCCGGTGCCTCCTGCTCCCATTCAGGTGGATAACGATGATGAATACGAAGTCCAGGGGATCCTGGACTCCCGCAGGCGCTGTGGAGTCTTGGAGTACCTTGTCCACTGGAAGGGGTACGGGCCTGAGGAGCGTCCCTGGGAGCCAGCAGGTAACCTTCATGCGGACGCCAAAGTCTGCGCATTCCACCGGGCTCACCCTGATCGGCCATCCCAGGTTCGCGTCCGGCGGCCGCTCCTTGGTGGGGGGCTCTGTCAGGGACCCAGGGGGGCCGTTCCTTGTCAGGTTCGCAGGCGCGGGCATCGGGCACGGGTAGCTCCTCCCCCTGGCAGGGCATCTGACGCTGGTGTGGCCAGTGCGCATGCGCAGGTCGCGCGCCGCGTGCGCGGTACGCAAGCCGCGCACGCGCATGCGCGGACGAACGAGCATAGTGCGCGCGCCATTCCATGCCACAGGTGCTCTCAGGCTGGAGGAGGACTTCAGCCTTCACCACTTGCCCTCAGCCTTGTGATAGGACTCTGACTGGGGAAGATTCCTGGTTGCCTTGGCAGCCAGGGGGCGGTACTGGGTTCCCTGGGTATTTAAAGCTGGTCAGAGCCATGACTCATTGCTGAGTTATTCTACCTTAAGGTGAACACCCAGCTCCCTCCTGTGAACCCGTTGTTTGATCTGACTTCCCGGCTACAGACCCTTTTGCTTGACTCTTCGACTACGATTTCTGCTGCCCGCCACGACCCGGAACTGGACCTGACTCCCCGATTGGATTATCCTTTTGTACTGCGATTTTTGGACTTTGTTCGTCCCTGCCAAGGGATTCCACACCTGGCCCATTACTCCAGCCCTGACAGAAGGTGACGGGAGAATGGAGATATTTTCCTGAATTGCATCTATCTTGTTTTTTAAATAAATAGCAATGTCCTGGGCAGTGAATGAGTTAGTGGGTGAAGGTGGTGGGGGACATAGTAAAGAGTTAAAAGTAGAAAAGAGTTGATGAGGACTGGATGAGAGTGTGTTAATGAGAGAGACAAAATAAGTCTGTTTGGAAGCACGGAGGGAGGAATTATATTTTAGAAGGGCAGCTTCATACAGGGTAAAGTCTTGCAGAGACTTCGTTTTATGCCACATTCACTCAAGAGTGCGGCTATGTCTTTTTAAATTTCTGGTTTCTTCTGTTTGCCATGGTTGTAGTGGACATGTAATAAGTCTGCATGTAGTGAGGAGAGCCGAGGGAGGATGACAGCGAGCTGTTGAAGACAGATGTAGCTACCGTGTTTCCCCGAAAATAAGACAGTGTCTTATTTTATTTTTTGCACGAAATAAGACACTAGGTCTTATTTTCGGGGTAGGTCTTATATTACAGACATCCCCGAAGATAGCGCTAGGTCTTATTTTCGGGGTAGGTCTTATATTACAGACATCCCCGAAGATAGCGCTAGGTCTTATTTTCGGGGTAGGTCTTATATTACAGACATCCCCGAAGATAGCGCTAGGTCTTATTTTCGGGGTAGGTCTTATATTACAGACATCCCCGAAGATAGCGCTAGGTCTTATTTTCGGGGTAGGTCTTATATTACAGACATCCCCGAAGATAGCGCTAGGTCTTATTTTCGGGGGATGTCTTACTTTCGGGGAAACACGGTAGGTCAGGAGAGGACAGGGGTGAGATTTTGTCATAGAGGTAGTCAGCAGCAGACCAGAGAAGAGAAGGGTTGAAGTGGAAGAGGTTTCTCTGGGTGACAGTGTGCCATGTAGGGGGATTCAGGGTTGGGGACAGGGTGAGCGTGAAACTGACAAGGATGTGGTATGATAGAGAAAAAGTGGTGATGGAAAGGCTGCAAGAAGTGTATACGCAACAGAACACAAGATCAAGTATGTTGCCATCAGAGTGAGTAGGTGTGTGTGACCATTGCGTTAGGTCAAAAGAAGAGTGGTAGCCGTAGTGTTAATGTAAAGCTGGCCATAGACCTTACAACCATCGCAAGATCTTTGTCTTGCAATGGTTGTAAGGTAATTAAAAAACCATACGATCTGTCCATCTTGGACCGGCAGATCGTACTTGCGATAATTGCAAGCCCGCCTTGCTGAGGGGTGGCTTCCGATGACCGCAATGCTGGCCCGTGCGCCAATTTTCTTACGAGCATGCCCCCAACCAGCCAAAAATCGTACGATTCCCAGCTGGTTTTCAAACATGTTCGTAAGACAAAAGTCGTTCGACCGTACAGTAGAAACGGTTGCATGCCTTTCACACACCTTGCGATTATCGTACGATTGCTGGATTTCCCGCAATTATCGTACGATAATCGTAAAGTGTGTGGGCACCTTTAGTAACAATGTTAAAGTTACCAAGAATAATAGTGGGTATTTCAGAGGAAATTAGGGTAGCCAGGCAGAGAAGTAATTGAGATACTGGTCCAGGAGGCTGATAAATTATAGCAATCCTCAGAGAAACTGGAGAAAATAGGTGAATACAGTGGGCTTCAAAAGAGGATCTGGGTAGAGAGGGAGGTAAGGACAGAATGTGAAAATTGCATTGTGGGGATAAAAGAATTCCCACTCCAGCTCCTTTCCGTCCACTGGGTCTGGGTGAGTGTGTCCATTGGAGGCCACTATGGGAGAGGGCAGCAGAGCAGGCAGAGTCAGATTCCTAAAGCCAGGTTTCAGTAACAGTAAGCATGTTAAAGGAGTTGGCAATAAGAAGATCATGCAAAGCCAGAGCAGGCATTCCTGAGGGCACATGAGAAAGGAAGACTAGCTCTAGGAAGCAGGGGAATAGAAATTAGGGTGCATGAATTGCGGCTGATGCCAGAGGAATGGCAGTGCTGGTTTGGGGGTGAATATTAGAAAAAATAGAACTATGATTGGGAGAAATATCCCCAGGAGATTTAGAAGGGTGAGTGAAGTGAGATGAGAGTGAGTTTTATATGAGTGCACATGCCCCAGTGTCCTGGAGGTAACCCTAGTTTGAGGGATAAGTATGAGCAGGAGGTGATGAGTGCAATAGTAGGGAGAGGGCAGGAGAGAGGAGAGGGTGGAGAGGAACATTAAGAAGAGAAGACACAATTGTGAGAAGCAATGTTAGAGGAAGCATGTTAAAGGAGAACTATGAGGTTAAGGCTTTTCCCCATAGTTCTCCTTAGGGTAACGGGAGGACACAAACTAGCGTCCTCCCGTCACCCTAGGCTCAGTATACTGCGAGCTGTAGCTACACGGTATACTGATTATGCCGGGATCCGCCCAGCTGCGTGACTGACAGCTGGCTCTGCCTATCTAGAGGCAGGGCCAGCTGTACCCGCCCCCTCCCCCGTCCGTTCCGCCAGTCAGCGCTGGCGGATCGGTGCGGGGAGGGGGGAATCCAGCCCCTCCCCTGTCATGGCAGAGATCCGTGACAGGATCGAGAGGTGAGTGAACGCCGGTATGTGTTCACTCACCTCCCGATCTACTGAGCCGACCTGTAACAGTCTCATTGTCACAGGTCGGCTAGAACTATGAGGTGAGTGAAAAGCACTCACCTCATAGTTCTCCTTTAAGGGATGGAGTAGTAATCAGGTTTGGAACAGAGAGAGGTAGATGGAAAAAAGGGATCACCTGAAATCTGTCAGCAGCACTGTTGGTATATATCTGTGCCTTATCTAAGTGCCCAGATAATGACGACACTTATTTTAAAATAGACACTTTGTTTAAAATAGACATTACAAAAGTGCTTTTGCCCCCTGGCAAATGTGCCTTCCTCCATGAGCACATCTAAATGTATAGGACTATGGGATGAGGGAGTGTATACCAAATATTCAATTAGAAAATGTTAAAAGACGCATAGGATCAGAGAGCAAACTTTTCACACTAACAGAAGACAGGTAAAGGCCATAAAGATAACATCCCCGTTTTAAACCAACAAAACAGGGAAGTAAGTATATGTCAATAATATAGATATCATATATACAGCTGTAGGTCAAACCATAAGAACTGTGGAGCAGGAAATAAAATGTAAATACCATTGCCGAAAAGTTTCAGCAGACAGAGAGCAGTTCAAGCAGTAGACATGTAAGCCAGTAAAAAAATGTTGTTTCATTTCATTTCAGATGTTTCGTTATTTAGTTTTTCGGAATTCGGGTCTGAAAGTCAATGTATTTTGGCATTCGGATTCAGATGAATCGGAATATTTGTTAAAGGATTACATGCAGTTAGGAATCAATCAATTCCAGGAATCAATTGTGTATCCTGGGATATTGATGCGGTTTGTAACTGCATGTAATCATATCACATATGATTACATGTGGTATGCAGGCGTGTACATGCAGCAGCTGCCACCCGATCATTAACTTGAATGGGTGACAGTTGCTGCATGTAAATGCCAGATTAGGGATTCCTGTGCCGGAAAACGCAAGTTTGTGACACAGGAATCACAGGAATCCCTAATCACACCTGAAATATACTGTAGGTGTGAATGGGGCCTAATACCCACACCCAAACAGTAGAAAGGCATCATGGCACACTCAGAAACCAGCATGTAAAACAACTTGTCTCACCACTGAGGTTAATAACAGAGGTTTAGATACACGTCTTCTGCAGAAAATGTGAAAGCCGCACTGCCGCGCCAAGGCACCTCTTATAGTGCGGTCTAAACTATGAGAGTCTCCATCTTGGAGCACATGGGGGCAGAAGATTTCAAATTGGGTGCAGGTTTGTCAGGAGAAAGCCCAGCATTTCAGCCGGAACTCAGAACTGTCAGAGCTCCGGCCAGACCTGACAGGAGAAGCAGATAGAGATGCAGAGCGTGTAGCTGCTCCCGCAAGTCAGGCACATGGTCTGTGACCATGTATCTGACTTGGCAGCTGGCTGCGGGTCACATAGTATTGGTACTTTCCGACCCCTGCTCTAAACTGATGACCTGTAGGGGCTTTCAAAGTGTTGTCCATGGACTTTTTGAGGTACTGAATGTTGTTGCAGTTTCACGGACGCACACAATTTTTTAACCTGGGCATGTTGGGTATCTATTTACTCGTTGTAACCTCATCTTTTATATTTTATCAAAAAATATGTATTTTAGTATGTTTTGGGGAATTTAAGTGCATTTTCACTAAATTTGGGGGCTTGATAGAGTTGCGCTAATATCATGTATCATAAAAATTTGCAACTGCCACAATTCTACAGGGCTTTAAGAAAATATATAATGTTTGGGGGTTTTAAGTAATTTTCAGGCCTAAAATGTGGTTTGTAACATGCAAACAATTTTTTTTTAAAAGGCCTTGGTCATAAAGGGGTTAAAGGGGATGATTCTTTTCTATATCCATTGTAAATGACAAATTACAAATGAAAATTCATTGCAGAAAGTGACATTAAATGTTTTCTTCAGGTATGCACCGATACCGGTTTACTTGAGGGATGCATCAATAATGGCTTCTTGATTACCAGGGAAGCTGGCTCCATGCTGTTTGGCCAAGAAGTCGGCTTCCCAGCCAAATCAGCATAGAACCGGTTTCCCAGCCAATCAGGAAGCTGGGCGGTGGGAAGTTCAGTTATCGGGGGAGGCGGGGGGATAGTATCGGAGCATTTAGGCATATGAGTACTTGCCCAAATACTAGGTATCGGCACCCTAGTGGGGACCCCGTAAAATCCCATACCAGACTCCAGAGTAGTTACATAGTTACATAGTATTTGAGGTTGAATAAAGACATTAGTCCATCAAGTCCAACCTATTAGGATCTCATTCTAGGAGTACCTGTACCCCTGTATATTACGGTCCCTTAAGAAATCGTCCAAAAGTTTCTTGAACAATTCCACATTCTTTGCTGAAATCACTGTCTGTGGCAGTGAGTTCCAGACCCTAACTGATCTTACTGTGAAGAACCCCCTTCGCCCCTTGTGCTGGAATTTTTTTTCCACCAATTTTAGGTGGTGGCCTCTAGTTTTTGTAATGGAGTTAATTTTAAACAGTTTATCGCTAATGTTGCTGCCACCATTGAACATTTTGTACATGGAGATCATATCCCCCCTTAATCTCCTCACCTCCAATGTGAACATGTTTAAATTTAGTAGCCTTGTCTCATAGCTCTGGTCCTCCATACCCCTAATTAGTTTGGTTGCCCTCCGCTGGACTTTTTCCAACTCAAGGACATCTTTTCTTAGTACTGGTGACCAGGTATCCAGCTATCTTAAATTGCAATAGCCAATAGCAGGTTGGGTATTACTCCGTTCACTGCCTTCTGTCAATCAGCAGAGGAGCAGACCTGAGGGAGAACATTCTCTCTCATGTCTGCTCCTCTGCTTATTGACATCAGACAGGGGGTGGAGGAATAGCACCCTGCTATTGGCTGTTGCACTTTAAGATTGCCAATAGCAGAATGGCTATTGCTCCTGCAGAGGAGCAGACCTTGCAGGAGCCTCCCTCCCTCCACCACCTCTCTGCCACATGCACCCGGCCGGCCAGCCCACCCGCATCAGATGTAATCGGCGGCCGGTAGCTCCTCAAGGGGGTCCTCGGGAGCCAGCCCGGATCGCTTACCGAGGCGATCTGGGTTGGCTGGATCAGGCAGATGCAGCCCTCTAATCAGGCATGTTAGAGGGCCGCCTGTTGGGGCCTCCCGAGGACCCCTTGAGGAGTGAGCGGCCGATTACAGAGCTGCATCTGATGCGGACGAGCTGACCGGCCGGGTGCATGTGGCAGAGAGGCGGCGGAGGGAGGGAGCCACTGCACAGGGTCGGTGACGGGCCCCCTGACGGCCACGGGTAGGGGCCGTTTTTAAAGGCTTTAAAGGCATCAGTCCACCCCTGGATATGAACTTGTCAGCTGCTGAGCTATGCATACTATGTGGTTCCACCTCCACAATCATCTGGGCAATCTGATGTAGACGGAGCTCTGCCATCTTTACATCAAGATAAATATGTCTATTGATACCTGTGTCATTCAGTGCAGTGCCACCATATAACTATCAGGACCAGTTGATTTTTTTTTATAACAATGTATTTTTATTCGTTTTTCACAGGTAAAAGAGACATTGCATATAGGGTACAATACAAGCAACGTACGCACATTATAATGTACATAAAAGTCCAAATTGGGTACCATTACTATATGTCTGTCCCTATTAACAATAAGTGATCATAGAAAAGTTCTAGAAAAGAGTGAGAGGGAAGAAGAGCGGGGGAGAGGGGGTGGATTGGATATCAGATCCATCGGTGTGATGCCCCAACTGGTTGTGGTGAAGAGTAGGTCAGTAGGGCAGCCGCCCGTTGTCAACTAGAGGCACTCCCAATTTTGAAAAAGCAGTCTCTTATAGAAGTCTAAAGGTGGCCATACACTCTACAACCATCGCAAGACTTCAGTCTTGCGATGGTTGTAAAGGGATTAAAAAAACGTACGATCTGCCTATCTTGGACAGGCAGATCGCACTCTCGATCATCGCAAGCCCGCCCCCCTGAGGGGCGGGCTTCCGATGACCGCAATGCTGAACGGGCAGTGTGCGCATGCGCACACCGGCCCGTTCAGCATTTGTCTTCCGAGCACCGTTCTAACCGGCCGAGAATCGTACGATTCCCGGCTGGTTTTCGAACATGCTGGTTCGACAGAAGACGTGCGACCGTACAGTAGAAACGGTCGCACGTCTCCGTTCACACTGCTCGATTATCGTACGAAAACCAGATCGCATACGATTATCGTTCGATAATCGTGCAGTGTATGGGCACCTTTAGGGTGTCCCCGCTTAGATCCGGGTGTTGATATAGCACCCAAGGTTCCCATATCATTAAGAACTTGGCATGTGTATATTTCAGAATACTGGATAATCTTTTGTTAGTCATAATATTGTCTAGTCTTGAAGTAAACTCGCGATATGGCAGGATTTGTTTTTCCCAGTTATTTGCTAAGGTCAATTTGGCTGCCAAGAGGATCTGATGTGCTAGTGATCTTTGGGAGGTGGTTAGACCGGGTATGGTAGTGTGTAGCAGAGCTTGAGTGGGATCCTTGGGAATGCGGGTGTGAAACAGACTGGAGAGTAAGCGAAAGATTCTAGTCCAAAATTGTGAGGCAAACAGGCACATCCACCAAGTGTGGAGCATGTCGCCAGGGATGGTGCACCCCCGGAAGCAGGCAGTGGACGAGGTTGGGCATATTTTGGCTAGGCGGATGGGGACCAGGTACCAGCGGAACATAACCTTATAAGCCACTTCCATATTGGTGACATTAAAGGTGCTTCGGGAGATGTTCCTTCATACCCTGCCCCAGTCCTCCTCAATCCAAGTAAGATTAAGGTCAGTAGACCACCTTGCAGGGTAAGCGTGTAGGTCAAGACGCTTCAGGGAGTTGAGTGTGGAATATAATTGCAACACTTGTTTGGGTCCATTAGGGGAGTGGAGGCACATATGCTCAAAGCTCGTAAGGGGTCTGTTCGAGGGTCTCCGTTCTTGTAGGGAAGACGATCAGTGTCGTATTTACGGAATAGTATAACGGAATAGTTCTGCGTCAGGGATTTGTTTGTGCTCTTTGAGGTATGACCATGTGGGGATAGCAGTGTTACTGAATAGATCATAAATCCTAATAAACCCATTGGCGCTCCACCATTTAAATTGCTCCGGGTTAGTACATGCCGTGGGAACATAGGTTGGGAAGTGATAGGGAGAAGGGACATGTAAGGGGACATTAATGCCGCTGAGTATTTTAGGGAATCCCACACTTTTAGGGCTTGTCTCATAAGGGGGCTAAGGGTAGGGGGTCTCTGATTGGGTGGTAGCCACGGGAGAGCTGAGAGCGGGGTTGGAGAACAGTCTGGGAGCTCCAGCATAGTCCACAAGGGGATATTGGTCTGGATATTTCTGTAGGGATCGTAGTGCAAAGGGTGATATAGCAATTGATAGGACTCTAAAATAATACAACAGCTTAGGCAGGATGGTCATCTTAATTGCTGCCGCTCTCCCGAACCAAGACAGTTTATGGCGCTCCCAGCTAGTCATTAAGGATTTAAGGTGGTGGAACAGGGATATATAATTGGCTGTGTATAGAGTAGCATAAGATGGTGTAATATTTACACCCAGATATTTCAGGGACAGCCGTTCCCAGGAGAATGCAAAGTTCTCGCGGAGCTGTTCGTATGTAGATTGGGCGAGGGAAATGTTCAGGGCCGCCAACTTTTTCCAATTTACCACCAAGCCTGAAACCCCTGAGAATATGTCCAAAATGTGTAGTAGATTGGGGATGGAGGTATGAGGCTGGGTGATAGTTAGCATGACATCGTCAGCGAATAGGCTGGTTTTATATTCTACCCCTGCCACCTCCACTCCCTTCACATTAGGGTTGTTTCGAATTAAGACAGGGGGAGGGGCTGGATTCCCCTCTCCCTGCTCCGATCTGCCAGCGCTGACTGGCGGAACGGACGGGGAGGGGGCGGGTACAGCTGGCTCTGCCTCTAGGTAGGCAGAGCCAGCTGTCACTCACGCAGCTGGGCGGATCCCGTCATCTACGTTGGGATCCGCTCCAGGTGCGGCGTCTCAGTATACCGTGAGCTACAGCTTAGGGTAACGGGAGGACGCTAGTTTGTGTCCTCCCGTTACCCTAAGGAGAACTATGGGGAAAAACACTGACCCCATAGTTCTCCTTTAAACATGTCAGTTAGTCTAGGGGCCAGGATGTGTGCTAGTTTTTTATAATATAGGGTCAGAGAAGCCATCAGGGCCTGGGGCCTTAGATGTTTTGAGGGATTTTTTAGCTAACATTACCTCCTCCTCTGTTATAACTGAGTGCAGGGAATCAAGGGATTCCTGGCACACCGACGGGAGAGTAAGATCTTTAAATGCGGCATCCGCTTGCTCTTTGCAGAACGGGCCTGAGGAGGAATAAAGATTTGTTAAATTTTCATGAAATGAATTAACGATCCTGTCAGGGTTTGCAGTAATGTTTCCCTGGGCAGTTCGGAGTTTAATGGGGGTGTTCCTCAGGGGTAGGGTGTTTAGTTTATGGGCTAGCATAGAGCCGGGCTTGTTAGATCTGGTGAAGAGCTTATGTTTGGACCACCTGATAAGCTTTTCTGTTTGTTTGTCTAACAGGAGGTTCAGTTCAGTTTTGACTGTGTTGAGGCGTGCTAACAGTTGTTTGTCAAATTTAGCCTTCAATTGTCTATCGAGCTCCCTGAGCGTGGAGTATAATTCCTTTATCCTACTATTTCTGTCCCTTTTCCTACGGGAGGCCATTTCTATTAAGTGGCCTCTCATAGTAACCTTATGGGCCTCCCAAAGAATAACTGGAGAGTCCACTGTGCCAGTGTTCAGAGCAAAGTATTGGCGGGCATGCGACTCGACCTGTTGCAAAAAATCCCCCGAGGTCAACAAACTTTCATTCACACACCATAAGTACTGTTGCCGGGTACCTGCTGCTAGGTGGAATCTCACTGCGTTAGCGGCGTGATCCGACCATGGTACTGCTTGATGCGAGCAGAAAGGAACGCATTTAGGGTGCTTTGCTGGGTGAATATGTGGTCTATCCTGCAGAAGGAATGATGGGGGTTAGAGAAAAACGTATAGTCCTTAGTGGTCGGGTTTAATTCTCTCCAAACATCTACCAGGCGGTGATCATTCAGCAACGTGAGGAGGGAGGAGTTATCCAGTGGTAGTGAGGAGGGTGGGCTAGTGTGGGTGGTAGGTTTAGTCCTATCATTACAGGGGGAAGTACCAGATTAGTGTCTCCTGCCAGGAGCAGTATTCCCTTCAAATGTTGGGATACGACCCTGAGCAGGTGAGACAGGAATCGAAGCTGATGGGTATTCGGACAATAATATGATACAATAGTTACATCTACATCATATAAGGTTCCCACTAAGATCACATAACGTCCGGTAGGGTCTGTATTCTTAGAATGTACAGCGCTAGCCCTCCTTTAGACAGAGATGTAAGAATTCAAACGTTTAAGATCAGGGTTTGAGGTAGGCAATTGAAGCTAAAAAATCAAACATTCAGTGCAGGGGTGTATCGCAAAGGCTCAATAATTAAGATTAAATCTATGTGAATGGTTGTGTATAACAAGTGATCAAAAGATGTATGAAATTTATCTAATACATTTCAAAATCTTGCAACGGTCGTAAGGTGTATGGGCACCTTAAGGTTGGATCATGTGTCAATTATCTAACCTCATTCCCCAAGAGACCAGCTACATTCTATAAGGTGAGAATCATGACCCTAAAATACGAGGATACTCCGTTTAAACACCACGGGTAAACGGGAGACTTTTCCTTCCCTGAAACCTGACCCAGCGTGGAAATCTAGGACGGAGCTCCAGGCTTATCTTGACGAAACAAACGTGTTTAACATCTTCTGATCTGGTGAGTGCATTCCCTTGAGGGGATCTTCTCCACTTTTTTTCTTCATTTTTTCTTCTGTTTTTTGGATTTGTGTTGGACACATTATTGTACTGATTTTTCACTGTGGAAGTTTGGATTTTCGTTGGACACATTATTGCACTGAATTTTCGTTGTGGAATTGTCTTATATTTATGGACTTTTAAAGACTTGAAAAACTACAAAAGATTTGGACTATTCACGGATACATTGATAGAAGTTTATTTCATTTTATTTCAGTTTATTTAAATGGTTACACATTGTTCATTCACCATTTAATATATTTATTCACACTTGATACAATTATTCATAGTTTATCTCAGTTTTTTAAACATTTATTAGATAAATTTCATACATCTTTTGATCACTTGTTGTACACAACCATTCACATAGATTTAATCTTAATTATTTGAGCCTTTGCGATACACCCCTGCACTGAATGTTTGATTTTTTAGCTTCAATTGCCTACCTCAAACCCTGATCTTAAACGTTTGAATTCTTACATCTCTGTCTAAAGGAGGGCTAGCGCTGTACATTCTAAAAATACACATCCTATTAAGGGCTGAGTGCCTTTAGTCCAGCCGCTTCCCATAACCTTTTAGAAAAACTATCCTTCACGATTTATCAATTCTAATTTTATTTTAACACATATTTTATTATTTTTAATATCATTTTTAATATCATATATATCTTATTATTCCCAATTTCCAATAGCGCAAGTTCTTGCAATTAATACAGGGTCTGTAACTTGCTTATCACAAACAAATGGCAGATTCTTACGCAGTGCAATCAGCACGCCTCTTTTCTTTTCAGTAAAGGTTGCAGTATAAAAAATTGGGAAGTTTTTGTGTAGGTATTTGGGGCAGGAAGATGTGGAGAACCTAGTCTCCTGCAAACACACTATGTCCGCATGACATGATGAATAGCAAGAAAATGCCTTATTTCGCTTGTGAGGGGAATTCACACCCTGGACGTTATGGGAGAGTACAGTGAAATCAACAGCCATAAGGGTTAGATCTTTCAGAAGAGTATTTTACTCCATCACGAGCAAACACCTGGCGGGTGGAGAAACTCACTTACAACCAGAGGGTGAGGGATTGAGAGTATGCATTCCAATCCACCGATGGGTTAAGGAGGGAAAAAGAAAAGTTAGGGGAAAGAATAGAACTAGGTTTCCCATACAGGGAACAGTAAACATAATAAAACAAATAAAGAATGAAACTGTCCTGGAGGACGTGTAACGGGGGGAAGAGGTGGACCAAGCCATCTCCTCACCCGTGGGTCTCATG
>NW_017307006.1:118107-148215 GCF_000935625.1 Nanorana parkeri
TGAAGACACCCGCTCCCTCATAAGAGCTTCATAAGAGCTGCAACATATATAACATTATATAAAACTCGTGTAATTCTCACATAAACTTATATAAAACACACCGGTAAGTATAGGACCGACCGACCGTGGATACTGGAAGGCAAACTTAGCAGGTTTGCATCAGAACACCAATAATAGGTTAGGGGCAACGGCTCCCACCTTTAATAACTCGAGGTGCAGTGTTAAGGTAAGGCAAGTGGAGGAATACGGTTATACCGTATGCAACTGAGTCAACAGTGGTGGTAGACTTCACGTCCAAGGTGTTGGCAGGTTAGGCAGGTCAAAACCTCAAGTAGCGTCAGATGGGGTCGGTGCCATTCTCAACCTCCGCGGATGATTCGTTTGGGGTTGTTGCTTCCTTTCCCATAGTGGACTCGGGGGTACCGGATGGGGACTGCTTGCGGCCTGCGAGGTGGTCTTCTGCGATGGTGGGAGCAGTGTCAGTTCCTGAAGTATTTGTCTCAGTTCGTTGGGGGTGGTGATGGAGTAGGACTTGCCCTTAAACGTGAATAGCAGTTTAAATGGGAACCCCCACCTGTAGGCGACATCATGGTTGCGTAAAGCTTCCAGAAATGGCCGCAGGGCCCTGCGGCGTTGTATGGTGGTAGGCGATAGGTCTGCAAATACCTGGATCTCATGTCCCTGGAAGCGGAGTTCCCTCCGACCTCTGGCAGAGCGCAATACTTCTTCCTTGGTACGGTAGTACGTGAACTTAACGATTATGGCCCTCGGGGGGCCATCTTGTCGCTTGGGGGCTAGTGCCCTATGGATGCGATCGAACTCCAGGCGATCGATTGGTATTGTTGGGATCAGTTCTTGTAGGAGCGCTGTAATGGTAGATTGTATGTCCACAATAGATTCGGGCAGGCCACAGAAGCGGAGGTTGCCGCGACGGTCCCTGTTCTCCATATCCTCGACCTTATCCATGAGGGCTATGAGGTCTGCATTCACAGTATCAAGGTCCTGTTCGTGGGACTCCATTACTGCAGCCACATCATCCATCTTCTTTTCCATCTGGTCCGTCCGGGCGCCAAGGTCTCTGAGTTCCCTGGTGAGAGTCTCAGTTAGCTTCTCAGAGACCGCCTGTAGTTCAGTATGTAACATAGTCTGAAACTTTTTCAACAGGGCTGTGTCTCTCGCATCGTCCAGGTCATCTCCCTGTGTAAGGGGGAGGCTATCCAGGGAAGACGAGTCGTGGGAGTCTTGGAGAAGCAGTGGGGACGCGTTTACAGCAGGATTGGCACGTGTGGTCGCCATCTTGGGTATGCCGCGCCTTGGCGTCTGTTGTTTCCTTGCGTCCTTCTGCTGCTTGCTATGCCTCATAATGTCGCCCCGATTGGCACTAGGGGTCAGGGAGGTAAAGCGGTGATTCCGGGTGTGTGCTGGGTGAGTTTGTTTGCTGATATTAGCTCTTAGGGGACCGGGTGTTGCGGAGCTCCGTCAGACTGCGGCCATCTTACTCGGCAGCTCGCCACGCCCCCAGGACCAGCTGATTTTAAGTGACATGTGCACAGCTTTTATGTGATCTAGCTGGCTCTACATGGACATGCTGTTTGTTGCATTTATTCAGCCTATTGGTCCTATCTCAGCATGAATGGGATATGAACTTGCCAGCTACTGAACTATGCCCACTATGTGGTTCTCTTCCACAAGCATATGGGCAGTCTGATCTGAAGTAGACGGAACTCTGCCATCTTTATATCAAGTTAAGTACGTCTATTGATACCTGTGTCATTTAGTGCAGCACCACCGTATAACCATCAGGACTAGATGATTTTAAGTTACATATGCACAGCTTTTATGCAATCTAACTGGCTTCACATGGACATGCTGTCTGTTGCATTTATCCAGCCAATTGGTCTTACCCTGGGTTCACACCTAGGCGTATCGAATATGTGCGTTTGTCGCGCGATTTGCGGTAAAAAAAACAGGCGACAAACGCACGTTTCCGAGGGCTACCTGGCTGTATCCCAATGGATATGCGCGACAAAAATGCCCCAAAGAAGCTCCTGTACTTCTTTGGGCATAGGACGTTTTGTAGCGCATTCATACGGCCTGTAATACGCCCAGGTGTGAACCATACCCATAGGAAATAATGGGATTTCGGTGTTTGAGCGTTTTGCAGAGCGTAGGAACGTGCTACAAAACGCCCAGGTGTGAACCGGGCCTTATCTTAGTATGAATGGGATTGTCTAAAGGTGCCCATACACCTGCCGATTATCGTACGATAATCGTGGGTGATCCTGCGATCGTAAGATAATCGGCATGTGTACGGGCAGCGTGTGACCGCTTCTACTGTAAGGTCGCACGACATTCGTCTTCCGAGCACGCTTGAAAACCTGCCAAAAATCGTACAATTTTCGGCAGGTTGGTGGCATGGTCGGGAGACGAATGCCGCACGGGCCGGTGTGCGCAAGAGCGCCATTATATATGCATCATGTGTATGATTTTTCCATATATGGCAAAATATGCTTTTAGAGACTTTTTGGTTGATAAATACGTTTTGCTGTGTAAAAATCACACGCACCTAGTGCGTGCGTGTGTTTAGGTTAGTAAATCACCCCCAATGTGTGTGTTCTATATGCTGGTTTGCATATGAATTAACCATTTCCTTCAGTTTCTTGCATAGATATTGCATTGATCCTCTATGTAGGATACACAGAGTAGCTTTTCAGATCATGTGAAATGTGATCCTGTTTTTAACCCCTTCATGACTGAGGCCTTTTTTTTTTTCTTCATTTTTGGAAACAAATTGTTATATTCCATATTTTAGGCCTGAACATTACTTAAACCCCCACACATTATATATTTTCCGAAAGCCAAGACCCTATAGAATAAAATGGTGGCAGTTGCAAATTTTTATGTTGCACGATATTAGCGAAACTCCTTATCAAACCCCAAAATTTAGTGAAAAATGCACTTAAATGCCCCAAAACGCAATAAAATACCTATTGTTTAATAAAGTATAAAAGATAAGGTTAGAACGAGTAAATAGATACCCAACATGCCCAGGTTAGAAATTGTGTGCGTCCGTGAAAGACAACAAAATTCAGTACCCCAAAAAGTCCATAGACGACGCTTTAAAAGCCCCCACAGGTCATCAGTTTAAAGATACCCAAAAATACTGGCCCTAGAATTATTGCTCTCACTCCAACGTGCGTGGTGATACCCAACATGTGTAGCGCGTTCGTCGTTTTGGTGGAGGATTTTAAAATTTTTACAATTATTTTTACATTTATTTTATTAAATTTTACATTTTAAAAACTGTTTTTTTTTTTTTACTTTACTTTAATTGCTATCACAAAGGGGGGGTCACCTTAACACTCTAAATAAGCTATTGAAGTGCAGTACTGCAGTACTAGGAGGGGCAACGGAGCCCGGGAAACACACTGTGGGGGTGTCGGGCGGGGACACACACCGGTTTACCGGCCCGTAGAAGCGATCTGGCGGCAGCTGAGCTACCAAAATCACTTCTACTGTAAAGCTGACAGTCGGCTTTACAAGTTTAAACAGCCCCGATGTCGCTTATCGTGAAGGGTTTAAATATGCTTTGTTAATAAATTTTGCTATTTTTATAGATATTATGGGTTCCACACTCCTTGGGAATATATATGAATATTTTGAATTTCTGAGGACAGGATCACTTCGGTTTCCCCGCTCCTGGGGATACCCCATTTCTTTCACCAGCAGATTTGTAGTCCTCTATAGCCGGTGCCATTCTACATTGCTGCATAATGTATTGATGTTATTTCTCACACCGCAGCCCTACATAGGGTTGCCACCTTTTCTTCAAGCCAAACCCGAACATTGTAGCACCTCGCGGCAATGTTTTTGTAAAGCATACACGACGCATATATTTGGAGTTAATCACAACTTGCCAGTGTGCCACAGGTCCCCAGATATATACTATATAAAGCAATATCCATATACTTTGCCGCACTCATTACCCGATATACCAAAAGTAACGGGTGCTCGTAATGACTGCGGATGGCGCCGCTCACAACAGAGCTCCAATACCGATGTCACCAGCACCACGATTCCATGTTAGTGTAAATTAGGGATGCACCGATACAAGAGGTGCACCGAAATGAAGATTTCAAAAACTAAACCGAAATTAAAAAAAATGTCAGACCGAAATCGAAGATGTTTTTTATTTCACCTTTTTCACATTTTTTTCAAATATTTTTTTTAATAAACTTTTATATTTTTTTATATTTATTTTTATTTATTCATTCATTTTTTATTAAATATTTTTCTTTTTTACTTTACTTTTAGGGGCTTCGGGGAAATATTGGGGATCTAAACAGAACCCTGATATTTGCCTTTTAAAATAGAAAAAGAGAGTCAGAAAACACAGAGTCCTCAGTCTCTTTTTTTGTATCCCCAGTTATCAATGAACAGGAATTCTATTCTCATAACATGACTCAGACTTCATAACATGAGGACATTGTGTGTTTACTATATCCACAATCATAAATGAACAGGAGGAGATATAGATCACTTCCCATTCATTCATAATTGAGGATATAGTAAACATTATCTACAAACACTCCACGATCACTGACTGCTTGTACCCGTTCTCCTCTGTCACAGGAGGCTGAGCGAGCGGAGCAGGGAGGAGAGCTCCGCCTCCTGTGACAGCGTGGCCTGTCTCCGCCCCCACACCGCTCTGCCGATCTGTGACAGGTGGCTGAGCGGTGTGGGAGGAGAGACGTCGGGCGCTTACAGCGCTCTCCTCCCGCAGCGCTCGGCCGGCTGTCACACTTTCTCTCCTTCAGAGGCTACTTACCGTGTTTCCCCGAAAATAAGACAGACACTGTCTTATATTTTTTTTTCAACGAAAAAAGACACTAGGTCTTATTTTCGGGAGATGTCTTATTTTTACCTGGCTGCAGCTGTCCGCTCTCCGCTCTGACCCCACTGGCTATGTCGCGCTGTGCCTGCTGGGAAATGTAGTCTTCAGCGGCAGCCGAAGCAGACAGCTGGGTGTGCGTGCGGGAGGGAGGGAGCTGCGGCCGGTCTTCACAAGTAAAAATCAGTTGTGCAGCTACCCCGAAAGTAAGACCTAGCGCTATCTTCAGGGATTTCTGTAATATAAGACCTACCACCGAACTAGGTCTTATTTTCAGGGGAGGTCCTATATTACAGAAATCCCTGAAGATAGCGCTAGGTCTTCGGGGAAACGCAGTAGCTTCCTGACCATTCAAGAAGAGGGGCGGCGAGTCATGATGTCAACCCGCTTCCTGATTGGCTAGGAAGCCAGCTTCACTTTTTTCTAGGTAGTGTGGCTTCCTGACCAATCAGGAGGCCAGGACGTACCACTGGCCTTCCTGATTGATTAGGAAGCCAGGATGCCTACCAGCAAGTGAAGCTGGCTTCCTTGCCTATCAGGAAGTCGGGCGACACGTCACGACCCACCTCACAGCATCCTGATTGGCTAGGAAGCCGGCTTCACTTTTTTCTAGGTAGCGTGGCTTCCTGACTGAGCAGGAGGCCTGGATGCCCGGCTTCCTGATTGATTAGGAAGCCAGGCTGCCTAGCAACAAGTGAAACAGGCTTCCAAGCCAACCAGGAAGCCAGGAGGCGGGCCATAACCCACAACCCGGCTTCCTGATTGGGAAGGAAGTCGGCTGTATGCTCCCTTGGCACTGCCGGTCAAAACCCTAGCCCTACATAGTCTGTTGCTGGAGTTCAAAGAGAGAGTATATATCAATGTTCTATCACAGTGTTCTATCAGCGTTGTATAGCAGTCTATAATTGCAGTCAGTCGTAGCAGTCAATAATTGCAGTCAGTCATAGATGTCAGTCATAGCGGTCTATAATTGCAGTCTATAATTTTAGTCTCTTATAGCAGTCGATTTATAGCAGTCGATTATTGCAGTCTATTGCAATCTGCATCATGTCTGAAAGGCCAACAAGAAGAGGCAGACACTCACATGCAGCTATAAGAGGGCAAGCAGCCTCTGTTTCCGCAGGCCAAAGTCGTGGTCATGGATGTGGTGCATCCTCTGCAGGCAGGGCATGCTTGTCCTTTTTATCTGGTGCTGGCCCTGTTATTCAGCTATAACATACAGAAGAGGTGGTGGGTTGGATAACTAAGCCATCTGCATACTCTGTCACCCAGGCTCATACTAGGGTTGCCACCTTTTCTTCAGGCCAAACCCGAACACTATAGCGCTTCACGGCAATTTGTTTGTAAAGTATACACTATGCATGTATTTTGTAAATAAATGACATTGGAGTTAATCACAACTTGCCAGTATGCCACAGGTCCCCAGATATGCATTCTGTAGATAAGTGTACAAAGCAGTACCCATATACGTTGCCGCAGTTCTTACCAGATATACCAAAAGTAACGGGTGCTCGCAATGACTGCGGATGGCGCTGCTCACAACAGAACAACAATACAGATGTCTCCAGCACAATTTCCAATTGATATTGCATTTGATCAAAATTTTATAACTTCACTGCTCCGTGTGTTTCTTTTCCTAGATACCCTCTTACTTTTTTCACTGGAGTTATCCACAATAAATATACTCCCTGTTCTGTTGTAATCTACTGCTCCACAGCCACATGCCAGGTCCCATGCTGCTGTTTACTTATGTCATCAGGAGCTGGTTGTCCCTTCCTGGCACTTGAAGCCAACACCCTGATGATGCGTGCAGGTCATCCTCAATCCAGTCGCAGGTCCACCTTCTACCAGCGCAGGTTCACCCTCCTACAGCCGCCAGCAAGCAGGGGTTGTGTGACGAAATCACTGCTCTCCACAACCCCTGCTAGCCGGCTGGCTGGCTGCCGGAGAAAGATTCGTCCCTCTCTCCCTGATGTCACTTCCTCCCACTACAGCCACAGAGGAGAGAAACAGGAGAGGGAGAGTCTAGGGACAGGAAACAGCACCACCTGGCATCCGCCGCAAGATATGCTAGTATGCGGCATTGTACCGTTTTGAATGATGTGCCCGGGCGGGACGTGGGCACAGACCCGGGCACATGATTGCAAACCCGTACTGCCCGGGTGAAACCCGGACGGGTGGCAACTCTAGCTCATACTGGTTCTCAGTCCTCCGCAGCTGCCAAAGCAACCTATTCAGCCTTCTTGTCCACAGCTAATCCTGCCGTAGCCCCACCATCATGCATGGAGGAGTCAGCTGAATTGTTTGAACACAGCGTCAGTAACATGTTGCTGGAGGATGCGCAGCAATTACAGTGGTCTGATGTTGGCTCTGAGGTTGAGGAAGGGAGTAACATGAGCCTAGAGAGAGGGGGTGCCAATGATGGAAAACAAACTTGCACTCATGTTCCCCCAGCTGCAGCATACTGCAAGGTTGGCTCCAGTGACAAGGACAGAGGGGATGATGATGATAAGGTCACTGAATCTACTTGAGTGCCTGATCGAACAGAGGAGGAAAGTGAGGAGGCACAACCCCAACGAGGCAGGATGTGCTCTAGGGGCAGCCGTAAGAGCAGCCACCCTATAGTAAGGCCTGGAGCTATGGAAAGCAGAGGAATGAGCGGAAGGCCTGCATGACAAGGCTGTGAAGGGGAACGAGGACAGGAAAGGGTTAAGGAGTGATAGAAGAAAGGGTATAGAAAGGTCACTTACTTGATTGGTGGAGGGGGTGGTCCAGGAGGGGCTTCAGGAAAGTTAGCCAGGAAGGAGGAGTTCGGAAGGTCAGTTGGGAGTCCTGCAAGATAGGAAGAACTTCCCACCGACCCGCCCCATAGGAGGGGGTCTATGTTTCTTGATATTTGTCACAGCTGGGGGATGGCGGTTTGGATCCTTGGAGGCAGTGGTTAGTGGGTACATATATGGACGGGGGACCCATCCGTAGTATGGGTGTCCTCCAGTAGTTGGACGGTCAGATTGGTATGACCGGTAAATATT
This sequence comes from Nanorana parkeri, assembly GCF_000935625.1. Classification (NCBI taxonomy): domain Eukaryota; kingdom Metazoa; phylum Chordata; class Amphibia; order Anura; family Dicroglossidae; genus Nanorana; species Nanorana parkeri. The sequence goes on from NW_017307006.1 coordinate 126,031, forward strand.
GGACCAACGTGGGTCTGCGGGCAATCTAGTTACGTCCCCGAGGCGGTGTATGGCGGCCGGGGACATTCAGTTACAGAAAGGTGCCCGCAGATACTGGTCCAGTTATAGAGTACAATTGCCTTCAAGGACCTTGAAACCAAACAAGTTGGTACAGGTGTTTGGTTGTTAATATTGTTAACATGGTTATTTATAATGTTATTTATAAGTGTTTTTAATAAAAGGCTGCTGTGGCCATTTAAATTCCCATTGTTGTGTGGTGTAGTTATTGGGAAGTGGGTAATGTAAAAGGGACCTCTGAGCTACCTGAGTCATGCATCAGACGGCAGAGCTGCACAGCTGCAGGGCACTGTTGGCTCCAAGCACACTTCCAGGAACTCAACTGTGTAGGAGTTTTTCATCACATGTGCAGCAGACCACAGCATTGCTATTTGCAATATCTGTCTCAAGCGGATCAAGCATGGCAAAACATCCGCCGCTTGGGTACCACGTGCTTGGAGAGACATCTGACCACCTGCCACGCAGCCTGTTGACAACAGCTCCAGAGAAAGGGCCACACTTCTCCTCACTCCTCATCTGTCATCTCTATCCCCACTATACGTCATGCCATGGCAACAACCTCCACTGAAAGGGATGATGGTATTGCAATGGGTGTCACAGGTCCTTCCGCCAAATCTGCCAGCAACCCACCATCTGTAGATTTGACCAGTGAAATTTTGCTGCCCCATCTGCTGCAGCGGAAAAAAAAATGCTGTCCCACCCATCCACATGCTCAGCGTCTAAATGCCAGCTTGGCCAAATTACTAGTTTTACAGCTGCTGCCTATCCATCTGGTGGACTTTGCCCCCTTCTGTGAGTTTGCAGAATGTGCTGTACCACGGGGCAGGTTCCCAAACGCAATTTATTTTCTTGTAAGGCTTTCCAGCTCTGTACAATCATGTGGAAGGCAATGTTTTGGCCTCGTTGGACAAGGAAGTCAGCAGCAAGGTCCACATTACCACTGACACATGGTCCAGCAAGCATGGTCAGAGACGTTATATTTCCTTCAGGGCATGCTGGGTAACTCTGCTTGCAACTGGGAGGGATCCAGGACGGTGCTCCGTGCTGGAGCTTGTTCAGCCACCATGCCTCCAAAAAGCTGATGATGTGAGATCTGTCTGCTCCACTCCCTCCACTCTCCACTCCCTGATTTGTGACATGCCCACAAGGTGGAACTCCACTTTGGCAATGCTGCAGCGGCTGCAGAAGCAGCAGAGGGCCATCAATGAGTACCTGTGTGAGTATGGCACAAGGACAGGCTCAGGGGACCTTGGCTTTTTTCCCCACGTCAGTGGCTGCAGATAAAGGATGCATGCACTCGGAGGCGGCTCTTTAATTAGGCGAGTTAGGCGGTCGCCGAAGGCCTCGCACGCATGGGGGCCTCGCGGCTGCCTAACACGCCGATCTATGGCAGAGCTAGCTTAACTCACGGCACCGTGTCCAGCCTGCACGGCTGCCGCTAGCGGAACGCAGGACGGAGGGGAGAGATGGTAGTGTCCCTGCAGAGAAGCAGCGTTAGTGGAATAGATTTCTGGTCCAGCTGCTGTCCCCTTCGGCTCCGCCCCCTATTCTGTGCTGCGGTGAGGGAGCTCTTTGGCTGTAGCTGTGACCTCTGCCATGCCGCGTGTGGAGCAGCTCACAGTAAGTCTTCCTGTCTGTCCATGTACTTTGGGACCATTCTTTGTAAAGTGACATTGAAATTCCTTCTGCTCTGGCCCCGTGGGGATGGGGGGTTGTGGTTTGTTTTTTCTCCCTTCACACACTGCCACACGCAATAAGTGTGTAATGGTCCCTGGCTACAACAGAGTTCCGTGTCAGCAGGCTAAAAAAACCTTTGCCACTTGTGTGTTTTTCCCCAGGTATTTAGGCTCCATTCACATATAGAGTTTGCGTTTCCCACATGGTTTTCTGTGCAGAAGACCGCGCGGGAAGAAAAGGCTCAAATGTTTAAAGCACACGGATTCCCCTCGTTTGCGGCTATTACATAGCCGCGAACATGCGGAATCCGCCGTATTATTTTACTTGCATTATTTTGGGGTCCGTGTGGTTCCTATTGTGTGGTCCCGCAATAGCTTGTAGTCACTCTACAGCTGGTGCCATTCTGCATTTGAGTGTACAGAGACTGATGACTGTGGGGGGGGCATTAGAGTGTAAGCCACTCTGTACAGAGACTGATGTGACTGTGGGGGAGGGGGCATTTGAGTGTAGGCTCCTCTGTACAGACACTGATGTGGCTGGCTCATTGTTCTCTGTACAGCGCTGCGGTATATGTCAGAGCTACATATATGTATAATAATACTAGTGTGAGACTGTGGGGGGACAATCGTGTGTAAGCTCCTCTGGTGCAGAGACCGTAGGGGGGCCAGTTTGCTCCTTAGGTGCACCACTGTTTTTGCTGTTGTAATAATTACAGTACAGCACTTGGTACAGTCCTGGCCCCCTTACCCTGTAACTTGGTACCTTCCTTGAAGGGGGGTTTTTAGGAGGCGGAGCTTGGCCTGTAGCGGGCTTTACCAAAGAGCGATCGGTGAGTGGAGCAGAGTCACTTGAGTTTTAAGGTAAATGTTTTAGCAGGCCGACGATGGGGGTGGGGAGGCAGAGCCCGCAGTCCTGTACTGAGATATGGACATGCAGGTTTGGGGGTAGAATAAGCAATGTGGACAGGGCTGGCGCTAGCGTAGGGCTACACAGCCTTCTTGAGTGTGACTGGGGGCGCAAAAATCCTTGCACTGGCTCTGCCAGGCCGTCACGTGAGGCTTTACCGGCTGGCACATCCTCATGCTATAGTTTGTAATTGACAGGTTCCTCGAGCCGGCTGTGAATCACAAGTCTGGCTCACCCACCTCCGTGACGTGCCTGAATGGCATAGGTGCACTGAGGAGGCCCTCAACTCAGTCGGCCCGAGTTTATGCCTCAAGGATTCCTTACTTGCCAGCTCGCCGGACAGAAGCGATGTGGACTGTGTTTTATACAGAACAGGTTGGTGGGAACTTTTATCTGCTTCACCTGTGCAAAAACATTGTTTCTGAATTACAACACTAGGATTTATAATGTAAGGGTTAGTTCACACCAGCCCCAGTGCGTTCTGGCTGATTTGGTGCCGGAACGCCCTGAATCGCATACTGGCCGTCTCCCTGCATTCTGGGGCAGGAGGAGGCATGAAGATGCATTTAAGTCAATAGCACAGCAGCCATGCTCCCCAGCCGCAGTGCAATTGCCTATACCGTAACCCGTGGCACATCAATGCCTGCGTTCCGATCTGCTGCGGTCAGAAAAAAACGTGCATGCAGCATTTTTTCCAACCACACCAGACCGGAACACAGGTATTGATGTGCCACGCATTCTGGTGCGGGTGATCGAATTGAGGCTGGGGGCATGGCTATGGTGCCACTTGAATGCACCGCTGCGCCCCCTCCCACCCCAGAACACAGCGAGTCGGCTGGGATGTGATCCAGTGCGAACACAAAGAGTAGCAACCCTATTTTTTGGTGGTCCAACACACCTCCTGCCCAGTACTCGAATTAACAGCGCTGTTCAGGGAGCATCAGCCAGATGCAGCTCTTTAATTAGGCCAGTAAGGCAGTCAACTAAGGCCTTATGCTGATGGAGGCCTCGCTAACACACTTAATCTATAGCAGGGGTACCCCCGGAACACATGCCCAGCCTGGCAGGCAACTCCATTCTTTACAGCTTGTAATTGACAGCTTCCTCAAGCCAGCTGTCAATTACATGTCTGGCCCTCCCACCTCCAGTGACATGTCTGAACAGCATAGGTGCGCTGAGGAGGCCCTCAACTTGGTCTGCCCAAGCTTCTGCCGCGAGGATCCCTCATTTGTAAGCCCACTGGCATTAGCAGGAGGTTACCTGGCTGACCTACCCGGCAGGAGGATTTATTGTTCTCTGCCATAATGGCCAACATGCAGCACACAGTGAAAAGAGCTGGAGGATTGTACCATTAGTACCTTGAGTATTAATGTCTGTATCACATGCCCTACAGACTGCTGCTCACCCATCCAACTTTATCTCTCATAGCTTCACACACACAGACCCCTCACAAATGTACATCTTGGTCCACAAACTGCTTTGATTTTATTCTTGTCCTAGTATATTTGTGAATCAAGATACTGCTGTGCATTTGTGGGGGCTTGCATGTGTGCAGCTATGAGGGCGAATCTCGAGTGGGTGCTTGTCTGCTGTGCATTGGTTCTGGTCTGAGGTCTGCAGTGCACAGTTGCTGGTCTGAGTTCTACCATGCAATGGTTCTAGTCTGAGGTATACTGTTCAATAGTTCTGGTCTGAGATGTTCAGTTCATTCATGCTGGTCAGAAGTCTGCTGTGCAATGGGTCTACAGTGTTTTGGTGCTGGTCAGAGGTCTGCTGTGCAATGGGACTGCAGTGTTTTGGTGCTGGTTAGAGGTCTGCTGTGCAATGGGTCTACAGTGTTTTGGTGCCGGTCAGAGGTCTGCTGTGCAATGGGACTGCAGTGTTTTGGTGCTGGTCTGCTTTGCATTGGTGCTGGTCTGAGGTCTGCTTTGCATTGGTGCTGGTCTGAGGTCTGCTGCGCATTGGTGCTGCTCAGAGATCTGCCATGCAAAGAGTACATTGGTTCTGGTCTGAGGTCAGCTAAAAGTAACATCTTACAGGCCAGACATAGCACAACTCACCCATGAAATGCGGACACAGGGATCACACTACAACTGTAAGATCTGTTTACTTTTCAGCACATATAAATATGAACATGTTTTGTGTTTGCTCCAGTCTTTCAGTTTTTTTCACCTATAGTTGTGCTGTTAATGGCAAGGAAAACGCATTGAAATAGTTAGTGACTTTCTCATCTCTCCTTGCTCTCTCCCCTGGCTATCTCTCCTTGCTTTCTCCCCTGGCTGACTCTCCTCTCTCTGTCCCCTGGCAGTCTCTCCTCTCCCTGTCCCCTGGCAGTCTCTCCTCTCCCTGTCCCCTGGCAGTCTCTCCTCTCCCTGTCCCCTGGCAGTCTCTCCTCTCCGTGTCCCCTGGCAGTCTCTCCTCTCCGTGTCCCCTGGCAGTCTCTCCTCTCCGTGTCCCCTGGTAGCCTCTCCTCTCCCTGTCCACTGGCAGCCTCTCCTCTCCCTGTCCCCTGGCAGCCTCACCTCTCCCTGTCCCCTGGCAGTCTCTCCTCTCCCTGTCTCCTGGCAGTCTCTCCTCTCCCTGTCCCCTGGCTGTCTCTCCTCTCTCTGTCCCCTGACAGTCTCTCCTCTCTCTGTCACCTGGCAGTCTCTCCTCTCCCTGTCCCCTGGCAGTCTCTCCTCTCCCTGTCCCCTGTCAGTCTCTCCTCTCCCTGTCCCCTGACAGTCTCTCCTCTCCCTGTCCCCTGGCTGTCTCTCCTCTATCTGTCCCCTGACAGTCTCTCCTCTCTCTGTCACCTGGCAGTCTCTCCTATCTCTGTGTCCTGGCAGTCTCTCCTCTCTCTGTCACCTGGCAGTCTCTCCTCTCCTTGTCCCCTGGCAGTCTCTCCTCTCTCTGTGTCCTGGCAGTCTCTCCTCTCTCTGTGTCCTGGCAGTCTCTCCTCTCTCTGTGTCCTGGCAGTCTCTCCTCTCTCTGTGTCCTGGCAGTCTCTCCTCTCTCTGTGTCCTGGCAGTCTCTCCTCTCTCTGTGTCCTGGCAGTCTCTCCTCTCTCTGTCCCCTGGCAGTCTCTCCTCTCTCTGTGTCCTTGCAGTCTCTCCTCTCTCTGCCACCTGGCAGGCTCTCCTCTCTCTGCCACCTGGCAGTCTCTCCTCTCTCTGTCACCTGGCAGTCTCTCCTCTCTCTGTGTCCTGGGTGTCTCTCCTCTCTCTGTGTCCTGGGTGTCTCTCCTCTCTCTGTGTCCTGGGTGTCTCTCCTCTCTCTGTGTCCGGGGTGTCTCTCCTCTCTCGGTGTCCGGGGTGTCTCTCCTCTCTCTGTGTCCTGGGTGTCTCTCCTCTCTCTGTGTCCTGGGTGTCTCTCCTCTCTCTGTGTCCTGGCTGTTTCTCCTGTCTGTGTCCTGGCTGTCTCTCCTGTCTGTGTCCTGGCTGTCTCTTCTCTCTGTGTCCTGGCTGTCTCTCCTCTCTCTGTGTCCTGGCTGTCTCTCCTCTTTCTCCTCTGGCTCTCTTTTCTGGCTGTCTCTCTGCGCTCTCTACCCTGGTTGTCTCTCCTCTGGCTCTTTTTCCTGACTGTCTCTCTTTTTTCTTTCTGCTGGCTGTCCATCCTCCCTCTCTTTTCTCCAAAAAAAAAGTATTGCCATGCATGGCTAGAGTGTTTAGGTTTCCCTTAAAGAAAAGGCATTGACATGGGGCTAGCATAAGGCTGCATAGGTAGCCACCTGAGGGCCCAGGGTTTTTTTTTTTCATGATGGGTGTAAGTGGGGGCCTCACATTTGAGTTTCGCCAAGGCCTCACAAAGTCTAGAGCCGCCTCTGCATGCATTGTACTGTCACCATTGAGGAGGCAACCAGGATGGTGAGCCGTGACAATGCATGCATTAGTGACCCTATCCCTCTTGTGTTCCTCCCAGAGCATACTCTGCAGGGAATTATGGATAGGGCACTGGAGGCAGAACAGCGGAAGAGGAGGACTTCCTTTCCTCTCAAGACCCCCTTTACGCAGAAACCATTCCTGCGGGTCCACAGATCACACAAGAGGGAGAGGAGGATTATGTCAGCCGTGGGGTCATTGAAGCAGAGGATGACATAAGACAGTCTTCAAGGGAGGGTTTTCTCTCCCCAGAAACCCAAGGAGTAGTACGTGGCTGGGAGGAGGTATTACATGATAGTGTCACCCTCAGTGACCCTGAAGACTCTGAATCTCATGCCTCCTCAAAGTTACGGTGCATGGGCTCCCTTATCCTGCAAAGCCTGCGAAACGACCCCAGGATTCAAATGGATCATTACTGGTTGGCAACCTTTCTTGATCCATGTTACAAAACATAAAGTTGCAGAGCTCAACATGCCCTCACAGAGAGAGCACAGGATGAAACAACTGGAGGACGCTCTGAAGAGAAACTTGTGTAACACCTTTCCAGACACTGGTAGGTTACCAAGCCATGAAAGAGGTGCTTCTGATGCTTCGGTTGGTCAAAGGAAGAGCGGTGGAGAAGGGGGTTGCCTGACTGATGCCTGTTAGACATTTTTTCAGTTCTCAGGGCCCAGGGATGTTAACTTTAGGCACCCATCAGCAGCGTTTGCATCATATGGTGCAGGATTACCTAGGGGCAACAGCAGACATGGAGAGCTTTCCAGCAGGTGATCCACTGGCTTGCTAGGTTTTCAGAATGGATCACTGGCCAGAACTTAGCCAATATGCCATGGAGCTATTGGGCTGCCCTGCACCAGCGTGCTTTCCAAAAGGACGTTCAGTGCTGCTGGAGGTTTTGTGACAGATGAAAAAGTGAATCTGTCCAGAAAAACTCTGTTGACCAGCTGACATTTATAAAAATGAATCAGTCCTGGTTCAGCAGCAGCTATCAATCCCCTTATGTCATGGATTACATTTGTCGGGGATCTGGGATCTCTGGAAGACTGCAAAGACTGCCTAATTTTGTGGGTGATTATTCTATCTTTAAGTAATGTTTTTGGATAAGTGTGCCACCAACACCCAGGGCCCAATTTTTCCACAACCGCATGTGACAAGTGCATATAATTAAAAAAATTTACAATTCTTTTCAATTTTTTACAGCAGGACCCATCCCTGCAATCATATCAAATTAAATGGATCTACTACATTATGCCAGTGTGCTCTTCTATACCTTTTAAAAAAAAAATACTATCTACCCAGCTTTAACCGATTTAGTTGCGCTGGAAAAAATATGTATATATATGTGAAAACACCAGCTGCAACAATGTGTATAACCGTGATCAATGTGAGCAATTATGTTGCGCTTGGTAGTGAGCAATGTTCTTTACTGTGTCATCTTGCTATTTATATTCAAGTGAAAAATAAATGAAAAAATTAATGAATAAAATGAATAAAGATTCATAAATTAGTGTAAAATATGTATAATAAATAAATAAATAATAAACTGTGTCTTTGTTTTGTTCAGTATTTTGTTAGTAAAGAATGTGATAATTAAACAATATTCTGTGATTAAACGCTCAATCCCACGTCTATATGGATTGCATGTACATTCGGATTCAAAAGGTTGATCTCATCATTCGATTGGTTGATTACAATTACACAGCTATTTGATTCCAAATAGCTCACATAAAACCATTTATCATCGCCCCAAAACGAAAAAACGAAAAAAGCAAAAAGGAAAGCAGTGTCTCAATATAAGGCGTGGATTAGAGTTACGCCAACGATTCTTTCAGTCACCGAGGCATTTAACTCTTTCACTCAGAGGAATAGAATGAATGAAAACCAAAAGAAAGGAAACCCAAAAATAACAAAGAAAAAAAATGTCTATTACAATCCATAAGTCCTCAAAAATCTTTATATTTCTCTCTCTCCTCCAAACGGTCAGCACACGGTTCTGATGCCGGTGTCGATCGCCCTCCAGGAGCAGCCCAGCCGAGCGAGGAAGACGGGAAAAAGGACACAAGAGAGAAAGCAGATCTAAGTGTAGTCACGAAAGTCCTTTATTCCAAATATAAATGATTACACTTACGAAATGGGTTGAGTAAAAATCGCATGTGGGTGTAAACGGCGCCCAGCCTTTGAAGGTTTATCCGGTGTGTCAGGAAGGAAGCAGCAGGTCCCCTTGACGCGTTTCGTCAATCTTTGACTTTTTACGCTGCCCTGTGGCTTCTTTCACCAACCCAGAACAACGATGCAAGAACGGACAATCAGAGTAAACTTAAAAATTCCTTATATATATGTATTTATATTTATATGCGTTGTGAAAATCCAGGCAACCTCAGCTCTTTTCCAGAGAGTAGCGTTTAATCCAACAAAAGCAGATGAACAGGAGCAGTCCAACAGAGTAATACAGAGTAATAATAAAATAAAGTAAATGAATGAAGATTCCCAGCGAGTACCCTTCTCTATACCATCTCTCTCTCCCTCTTTCTCTCTCCTCACCCAATTTCAGTCTCCACTTGATATACCCATTTTCCTCATTCACTAAAATGTGGAAGAAGCTGATTGGTTGACCAGAGAAAACCTTTGATCTTATTGTTACTAAACAGATTCTTGATTCCCATCTACCCTGTAACAATTGCATCTCCTTTGAAATGCTTTCAGCTGTTCTCTGCCCTATTGTTTGATACCACTTGCATTGTTTATATGTAATCACAAATACAAGACTCTGCTGGTGCCACCAAGCATCTTATCAATCCCATTAACATATGCCTCTCCCTTTTTGCATATTGTTTGTGGGGGAAAGAGTTTGTTATTTACTGTCCAAATAATTGCCCTTCCCTTTTAGATAGGACTTGCTAAACAGCTGGGACAGGGGCCTTAGGCATTTCTTCTGTGAGTTTCATTGTCCCAAGTAATTATTTTAATGTGGAAAACAAGATCACAATCCTAGATATCCATACACACACATATAATGCATATAAAAACCCAAATGAATATCCTACAATAGGTACTGATAGTACTGAAGCCAGAGGGTGAGCATGACAGCCGAGTTCTGGCATTTTCAGAATGGGAAGTCAGCAGTGGCGGCCTTTATGTTTCCTTTGACGTGAACCATTGCTTCACATGTGTTTGATGGAGTTGGACTTTAGGAGTATGTACATGCCACAGACAGGGGTAAAGGGATGAGAGAGGCTGGGTGATATGCAAGGTACCACTGTCCAATGTGTGCCCTTTGCAATTGGCTAGCACACTGGCAAATTATCGTGCAAACCCCAAATTCCTCAAACTGGACATAGGTAACAACTGTAAACACCACACACTAATATCCCTCCTATGAATCAGAAGTCCACACATTCATATCAGGAGCCCCCTACACATCAACATTTAAGGCACCCCTGACATAGACAGAGGGTACCAAGCCACCATAAGTGAGAAAGCCTTGGATAGACGGTGATGTCATTGCTACTTTTATATGTTAATTGTTGTGGTGTGTCCATTTGTTTTAATAGAATGATGCAGCTAATTTTCATTCCTATGTACGAAGACAGGATGTATGCCATGGTACATGAAAACCCTCATCAGTAAAAAAATATACCCTTCCACACTTTTATAGCATTTAGTCTCCACCATAAGATTTATATTATGTTTCTTTGTTGTTTCAGCTGAGAAGTTGCCTTCAATGAAATTCTGCCTGGCCACCTCCGGAATATTACTGTTTTTTCTATCAGTAACCTGGTAGGTTCTTTAAACATCAACCAAGAAAATCCACAATATGCTCAAAAGCAAAAAAACATGACACTTGACTACAGCAAAAAAAAAAATGTTTTAGTTGTGGATATAGTGGGGAAGGGTTTAGGGGTGAAACTATAAAGGTTTTAAATGAGAATTATGGGGAGGGGGAAATGCACCCATCACCATAATTAGAGCCGACGTGTGATACTGAAGAGTCACACATTGGTTGCAATGATCAAGAACTGAGCAATCACATACCGCCGATTGATCAGTTCCTGATCTTCTCCCTGCAGACTGTCAGCCTCCTCTCCCCACAGGGATTCCACCCCCTCTGTTCCTCCAGCACTGAATGGAGGGACAGATGGGGGAGGGTACAGCTGGCTCTGCTTCTAGAGAGTCAGAGCCTGGTTTCAATCAGGTAGAGGGGTGGATCCCGACAATATTATTGGGATCCGTCCTGGCTGCAGCATGGCCCTGCACTGTCAGCATATAGCAGGCAATATCCTGCTATATGCTGCGTTTTGGGTCACAGGAGGACATTAGTATATGTTGTCCCTCGACCCTAAAGAGAAATATGGCAACAAAAATAAAAGTTGGGTCATAGTTCTCTTTTAAAGCTGGCCACACAGGACTCACATTTAGACAGGAGTTGGCGAAATTTGAACTGTGGTTGGGCCTGTCAGCACCAACCAGCTCACCAAAAGTTTACTGTAGTACGTGGGAAACTGATCTTGGACCAGTGACTGCATCCAATCAGATTTACATGATTCAGACAGCTGCAGGTATCCAGACAGGTGCGGGTGTTCAGAAAGCTGTTGGTGCCAGATGTCTAAATGCTATAGCCAGCATGGGAGATTCCTCTATCGACATTGTTTACCATGGATGAGGAATAGAATGATTGAATGGACCAGAATCATTGTATATTTCTACTATTGGCCTATTGATCCAATGATAGCTTTGTCATTACATAGGACATAGAAATTATAATAATCATGTGTGTGTAAATATATTTGTTTTCTGCTACAAAAGTTAACATGTGAATGCTAAAAACTGCAATATTGCTGCAAAATATCAGTCAGTGATGCATTCAAATACTTTTTGCAGACATTAATAACAAAGGAGCTCCTGTAGCCGCTGCTGAAATACATTTTAACAGCCAGGACCATCTGATTATAGGGGCAGTAGAGCAGTGGAGAAGGAAAAGATGCACAGTATACGGCCTAAGCACTTAAAGTGTACACCATATGCCTGAGTTCCTTAGAGTATTACAAAAAGCATGGCGTTTTTGTACCTTAACAGGGATCCCAACCTGAAGAAAGTAATTTCATCCCTAAAATGATGGCAGATAGCAAAGAAGCTAATGCTGCCCGTGCGATCTGCTGTCTTTTTTTTCAGTATTCAGTATAAAAAAAAAAACAGCATAGGAATGAGCAGCTAGATTTCTATTGGCTTTTTCAATTTGTAATACCCAATAGCAAGCTGGCTATTGCACCCACCCTCTGCTTCGGTCAATCAGCAGAGGACCTGATGGAGAACTTCAGGTTCACCTCTGCTGATTGACAGCAGCAGTGGGCGGGTGCAATAACTAGTCTGCTATTGGCTATTGCAAATTCAAATAGCCAATAGCAATCTAGGTATTCATGTCTATTCTGTTTTTTGTTTTTTTTTTTACTCTGACAGCAGCCGACGGCTCCGATATCAGAATAAAAAAAAACAAAAAACAGACAGCAGGTAAAGGTTTACTTTGCTAGATAGAGCAGAGTAAACCTTTCCGGGAGAAAGCGCCTCTCTCCCGTGCAGCCGGGAGCCACTATCTAATATCGGGAGACTCCCGGAACGTCCGGGAGAGTTGGGATGTCTGCCTTAATGCATTCTCAGCCTTAAGGTAAAAAAACTCCCAGTACCTTTCTATAACCCCGACCCCTCCTCACACTTACCTGTGGTCATTTGTCTCCTCCACCAGGACCAGTAGAAACTTGGCTTTTCCCGAACTTCCTGGTCCTGGGGGAGGGTACTGAGGGCAGAGGAGCCTTAGGCTTTAAGGGTCTATTCACTAAGGTGCCATAGGCAGCCGAGTGAATGACCGACCTGAAGTGAAATGAGCCGAACACTGTTCGGCTATTCACTTCAGGCTGGTACGGCTGATTTTAGCCGTATATCGGCTGAAATCAGCCGTACATTGGCTTGCTTCACATGGCTTCGGGTCGGCCGAACATGCCAAGCATGTTTGGCCGACCTGAGGTGGAGAAGGAGTTTGACTCAGCCGATCCAACATCTGGACCCCCCGGCAGGCTACTCACTGCTGTTCGATCTATTCTCATAGATGCCGAACAGCAGTGAGTGAATAGCCGAATGCCGCTGAGTGGCATTCGGCTCGGCTGTTCTGCTCGGTCCCTGAGAGGGACCGAGCAGAACAGAAAAAGAGTTAAAAAGTTACAAATAAGTAAATAGAAAACGATTGTGCGGCGGTTCCCTATTGTCCGGCGGCTCTGCTGCCGTCAAAAAAAAAAAATCTCTCCCGGGCGCTCTGGGAACCTCCTGGCCGCCCAGGAGAGAAACACTGCTGTGTCTTTCTTTTTCTTTATTCTGACTCTGAGCGATGTCAGAATAGAAAAAAAAAATGTTTTCCCATTGAAAATTTTTTTTCCCATTTTTCCAATTGAAATGCATTGCTACATTACTATTGGCTATTTCAATAAAAGGATGAGGGATGATCCTTCAACGGACTCACACGGACACACACTCACACTCATTCACTACAGATCCACACACACACACGCACAGCATCACAAAGACACGCCCACACCCCCACACTCACATTGAATAGACAGACACCTGTTAGGACTATTTTTACTTACTACCTAAGACCCATTCGGTTATACTGAAACGAAGGGGTCCTGGGGCCGAAGCTAGCCGAAGGATCGGCCGAAGCTAGGGCTAGATCCTTCGGCAGCTTCGTGAATAGACCCCACAGAGTGCAGAGGTCAGTAATGCACGGAGTGCAAAGGTCTGAAGGAAAAAACGTACAGAGCACAGAGGTCAGAAGGAACTAATGTGCAGAGGTCAGCAAGAATTAACACATAGAGCGCAGAGGTCAGAAGGAACAAACGTGCAGAGGTTAGAAGGAAGTAATGTACAGAGTGCAGAGGTCAGTAGTCTGTTAAGCACAGAGTGCAAAAGTCAGTAGTCAGTAATACACAGAGTGCAAAGTTCAGTAGGAAGTAACGTACAGAGTGCAGAGGTCAGAAGGAAGTAACTCACAGAGTGCAGAGGTCAAATGGAAGTAAATAGCAGAGGTTAGTAGTAAGTAACACACTGAGTGCAGAGGTCAGCAAGAAGTAACGCACAGAGTGCAGAGGTGAGTAGTCAGTAATGCACAGAGTGCAGTGGTCAGAAGGAAGTAACATGCATAATGCAGAGGTCAGAAGGAAGTAATGCACAGAGTGCATAGTTCAGAAGGAAATATCACACCAAGTGCAGTGTTCAAAAGTCAGTACAGCACAGAGTGCAGAGGTCAGAAGGAAGCGACGCACAGAGTGCAGAGGTCAGTAGTCAGGAACGCACAGAGTGCAGAGGTCAGAAGGAAGCAACGCACAGAACTCAGAGGTCAGAAGGAACTAACGCGCAGATGTTAGAAGTAATGTACTGAGCGCAGAGTTCAGTAGACAGTAACGCACAGAGTGCAGTTGTCAGAAGGAAGTAACATACTTAATGCAGAGGTCAGAAGGAAGTAATGCACAGAGTACATAGTTCAGAAGGAAATATCACATAGGGTGCAGAGGCCAAAAGTCAGTACAGCACAGAGTGCAGAGGTCAGAAGGAAGCAATGCACAGAGTGCAGAGGTCAGTAGTCAGGAACGCACAGAGTGAAGAGGTCAGTAGTCAGTAACGCAGAGTGAAGAAGTCAGTAATCGACATGTGCTCCAGCAAAAAATGTGCTTCGTTTCGTTTTTCGGAATTCGGGTCCGAAAGTCAATTCGTTTCGGAATTCGGATTCGGACAAACTTCGTTAGCGGTAATCTGTATGAAATTTTGTTTCGTTTTCGTTTCATTCGTTCCAGCAAAGTGACATTTAAGAGGAAAAAAACTTTTTTGTTCTCAAATGTCATTTAGCTGCAACGAAATTTCGTCCAAAAACCAAAAGTTCGTCCAAAAAATGATTTGGAAATTCGGAATCAGAAATTCGGAATCAGAAATTCGGATTCGTTTGCATTCGTTATATCTGTAATTCGGAATTCGGATACATCCGAATCCCTGAAATTTCGTCCGAATTTCGATTCGGAACAAAATGAATTTCACAGAGAATCTGTACAAGATGTTCAATGGTGACAGCAACATTGGCAACAAACTGTTTGAGATTAACTCCATTACAAAGACTAGAGGCCACCACCTAAAGTTGGTGGAAAAAAATTCCAGCACAATGGGCGAAGAGGGTTCTTTACAGTAAGAGCGGTTAAGGTCTGGAACTCACTGCCATCGGCAGTGATTTCAGCCAAGAGTGTAGATTTGTTCAAGAAACGTTTGTACAATTTCTTGAGGGACCGTAATATCCAGGGATACCAGTATCCCTAAGAATGAGATGATGCGTGGACCTATATGGACCTATATGGGTTGGACTTGATGGACGTATGTCTTTATTCAACCCCAAATACTATGTAACTATGTAACAGAGTGCAGTGGTCAGGAGTAAGTAATACACAGAGTGCAGAGTTCAGAAGGAAGTAACGCACAAAGTGCAGAGTTCAGAAGGAAGTAATGCACAGAGTACATAGTTCAGAAGGAAATAACGCACAGATTGCAGAGGTAAGAAGGAAGTAACCCACAGAGTGCAGGAGGTCAGAAGAAAGTAATGTGCAGAGGTCAGTAGTCAGGAATGCACAGAGTACAGAGGCGTGGTTACTCACAAGCGATTAGAATCGGGCTCCGCACTAGTTTGTTTAATACCCGCACTAGTTTGTTTAATACCCGAGATATAGGTTGCCATGCCATCTGTGCAGCATGGAAGGCAACAGTACCAGGATACAGTGTGACCTTGGACACGCAAAAAGGGTGGTACTCATAGGATACTATATTCTGGAGGCAGGGTGTTGCATGTTGCGATGTTCACAGGATGAACTACTGTCACAATGTGGTAGCGGATTTAACTGATCATGTGATGCTTTGTAATATCAATACTAGTGTGAAGTGGCCTCAATATGGTGGAATGTATCCCATGTTGGTTGTATCTCTTTCTCTTTTTGTATCTCTGTATTCTTGTACCTTGCTCGTCTTTTTGCCAAAACAATAAAAATTTGAATGGAAAAAAAAGAAGGAAGTAATGTACAGATTGCAGAAGTCAAAAGGAAGTAACACACAGAGTGCAGAGGTCAGAAGGAGGTAATGTGCAGAGGTCAGTAGTCAGTAACACACAGAGTGCAGAGGTCAGCAGGAAGTAACACACAGAGTGTGGTGGTCAGAAGGAACTCCAGAAGGCTGACTGGATAAACTCTGTGAGGAAACGGAGTCATCAGGTTTAGCTCCGGTGAGTGTGCACAGCAGCGTTAAAGTAGCCTGTCACTTCAAAACTGGTTAGGCAAATTAGGCAGCCACGAGGCCCCTGTAAGTGTGATGCCTTAGGCGACCAGCTTTGCAGCCTCTGCAAGCTCCTATGTTAAAGTCTTCTTTCAGTGTCTATTGCTGCCTTGACTGGCTGCTCGAGTTGATGTACACCCATGCATGTACACCCAGGATGTATTCATCCTGGCACCAAGGCATGCTAAGATTGTACACTGATCTGCAGTTACTTATTCAGGGAAAGGCAGATACCTTCCCATAGTGTTAGGGACAAACTGAAAGGACAACAGACTGTAAGTTCCACGGTGCTAGCTCACGAGGCTATACATTTCTCAAGGACAACAGATTATAATTTCTTCTGTGGACATGAGACAACATGTTCATTGAGGGACTGACTGTAAACTCCACAGGGACAGCAGATTGTAAGTTGCTCCGTGTTAGCGACATGAAACCACAAGTACCTCGAGGGCAGGGACACAAGACTAAGTTCTGCAGGGACAGCAGATTGGAAGCTCCTCTGTGTTAGGAACATGAGACTACAAGTTTTTAAGAGCAGAGACACAAGACTGTAAGCTCTTTGTGAGCAAGGGTACCAGATTGTAAGTTCCTTAGTGGTAGGTACACCAGACTGTAGGTTTCCTGGGTGCAAGGACTCCTGCATACGGCTAAACTTTATGTAACCCATTGTTTCCACACAGTTCCTGCATTGAAGATGACAGCTGTCGAGGTTCCAAAATCAACTTTTTCAAAAATGTAAAACTTGAGAGGTAAGATAAAATATTCATTATAATTACAAAAAAACAAATTACCATAATGCCGAATTGTCTATAGGCAGGGGCATCTAAAGTATTTATTTCCTATGCTCACCACATCCATCTAGTGACCAAAATTTGTATATTCCAAATATTACATTTAACCTAAAAAGAAAAAATACTAAGAACATTCATGTTTGCTTCCATTCACACAAAACGAATGTTCACTGAGACTTGCATGGCAAAAGGCTCTGTGAATTGATTATACAGTACATAGATCCCTATGGCAAGTGTTGCTCTTTTTTATATCTGAGGATTGATGCTTTTATACTTGGTTAATGCTTTTTCGCATGAGAAGACTGAAGAGCATATAGTATTAGGAAGATTTATATGGTCCCATGGCTACAAATCTGCGTTGTCTTACCTACCTATGCCCTGGTGGTCACTCCTTATGCTGAGTGTAGCGCCTATAAGTGGAGGGTTTCACTGGTGAAGAATGGATACACATAGGAAATAATAGAAGAAATGTTTCCTTTTAGTTTTCGTCATTTCCCATGCATATTCTTTTGGGACTTATTTGTATCACATATGGACTATACTGTATATATTAATACTGTTACTGCCATACACATATGGTTTTTGTTTATAATTGTTATATTGATGGGATTGACACTATTTTATTATTTATGAGATTCAGATACAGTATATTGGGGTAATATGAAGAGAGTGACACTATTTTAGGTAGATTCAGTGCTGCCATGTTTATTTCAATTTTGGTTTGGATATTTGATGTTGGGTAGGCTCATAGTTACATAGTTACATAGTTACATAGTATTTGAGGCTGAATAAAGACATATGTCCATCAAGTCCAACCTATTGTGTGTGTGTGTATAGGTCCTTGAGTCATCTAATTCTTAAGAGTACCTGTACCCCCTTATATTACGGTCTCTCAGGAAATCGTCCAAAAGCTTCTTGAATGATTCCACACTATTTGCTGAAATCACTGCTTGTGGCAACGAGTTCCAGACCCTAACCGCTCTAACTGAGAGGAACCCCCTTCGCCCCTTGTGTTTGAATTTTTTTTCTACCAGTTTTAGGTGGTGGCCTCTAGTCTTTGTTACGGAATTAATCTTAAAGAGTTTGTTGCTAATGTTGCTATGACTATGGAACATCTTGTACATGAAAATCATGTCCCCCCTTAATCTCCTTAGTTCCAGCGTGAACATATTTAAATTTAGTAGCCGTGTCTCATAGCTCTGGTCCTCCATCCCTTTGGTGAGTTTGGTTGCCCTCCGCTGGACTCCCTCTAGCTCAAGGACATCCTTTTTGTGCACCGGTGATGTGTAAAGTGGCAAAATTATAGACTTATCCCTGCAAAACATTCCCTTCTTGATGCAGGACAGGATTCTGCTTGCTTTGCTTACAGCAACCTGGCACTGTAATCTATTATTCCGTTTATGGTCTACAATGACCCCCAAATCTTTCTCCATTTCCGACTTCCCTAGCGGCATACCCATAATTGTATAACCCATTTGCTTATTTTTTATCCCAAAATGCATAACTTTGCATTTATCGACATTGAACCTCATCTGCCACATAGTTGCCCACTCCCCAATAGTAAGGTTACATCTGAGAGTGTGCAGTATAAAAACAAATAGGTTTGTTTGTGGTTATCCTTGACTGTATATTTGCTCTGTGTCAAAGGCTCATAGTGCTAAAGCAAGAGGCCAGCATGGCAACCAGAGAGCGAGCATTTGCATAAGGACAGGTCAAGTATTAGCGTGTTTCCACCAGGACAAGCCACACTGACCGATGATGATTCTCTGTTGGCTTATCCTGCAGTCTTTTGAATCTTCAAATGATTGGGCCCCCTCCCCGGTAGCCCTATTGTGTTACCAAGGGCTTTAGCAGTGTGGCAAGTATATGTGCCTAGAGGGGTGGGATATGTGTACAAAGGATATATAGATGGGGAAAGGAAGGTAAAGTGTAAAGTATACAGAGTATTGAAGGAGGGTCCCCTACTTCTTATAATAGTAAAAGATGCAGTTTTCCCCATGAAGGGGATCCCACCATTCCTTCAAAGTATATAACAAAATATTTATAAAAATATATATTTATTTATAGAAATGCTAAAAAACATATATATACCATTCTTCGTTTCCATAACGGGACCCTAAAAACGAGGATTCATATCGTGAGTCAAATCCTTTCTTTACATTTTTGATGCTGACTTTATTTTTTGTTCTCTTTTTCCCTTTTTTCATACATATGTATGTTCATTCCTCAAACACAGAGCTCTTTCGGTTTTCTCGTTTTTTCATGAACATGGGTAATTTTTCCCATTGATGTGGAGACTTTTGAAACCAAAAAACGTAAAACATATATATATATTCGTGATACTAGCTGAATACATTAAGGCGTTTACACGGCGTGCCTCTACACTGCTGTTTCACAGCATTTTTCCATAGCACTGTCAAGAATCACTAGCAGAATGCAGCTATATGTATCTGTGTGTATTTTGATATAACTATGTTTGTTAGATATATGTTTTTTAGCATTTCTATAAATAAATATATATTTTTATAAATATTTTGTTATATACTTTGAAGGAATGGTGGGATCCCCTTCATGGGGAAAACGGCATCTTTTACTAATATGTGTACAAAGGTCAGTCTACTGATGTGGATAATTTCCATAACAGAGAACACAGGCCCAGTATATTATGCTGCTTAATCATTTTTCATTTTCACCCATCTCATAGTCTGTCTGCAATGTCATAACTTTTATAAACTATAGTAAATGGTATTTGCACTGCGCTTGATAAAATCTAACTTGAACACACATAACAATTTAAACAGTGTATAACCAGCAAGTTGATCCCATATTACAATGTGCACATCCTTGTGAAAATGACAAAATAAAGGTGATAATCACAATTACAAAATACAACATATAGTGATATAGTTGTGTGAAAAAGTGTTGGCCCCCTTCCTGATATTTCATTGTTTTGCATGTTTGTCACACTTTAATGTTTCAGATCATCAAACAAATTTAAATATTAGTCAAAGATAACACAAGCAAACACAACATGCAGTTTTTAAAGGAAGGTTTTTATTATTAAGGGAAAACAAAATCCAAACCCACATGACCCTGTGTGAAAAAGTGTTTGCACCCTAAACCTAATAACTGGTTGGGCCACCCTTAGCAGCAAGAACTGCAATCAAGCGTTTGCGATAACTTGCAATGAGTCTTCATTTTGTTTTTCTTCAGCCATTCAGAGGTGGACTTGCTGGTGTGTTTTGGATCATTGCCCTGCTGCAGAACCCAAGTTCGCTTCAGTTTGAGGTCACAAACAGATGGGCGCACATTATCCTTACATACTAAATCAATCCCCACTTTGTACTGCTATATAATCTTTATCGTATACAAAAAAAAGGTGTAACCAAATACACCTCGGTGTACATCCACAACCCCAGTGTACATAGTGTACATCCACCACCGTCAACCTTCGTGCCTCGGCTGTTTCACCGGCTCAAAAATATATATCCACACTCACCGACTTTACATGGCCATCCTTTTACAGATAATCCACATATCTTTGCCAAAAAGTTCATCTCCTTCACTCAGGATCCTTTGGTATCCACAGAGTGTGGGCTCCCATATACTGTATGCACCAATCACACCACTTCTCCTTCTTGTAATCAATGATACTCCATATGTAGTCAAGAGAACATACATATACTCTCCATTGTGTAGTATTAAAAAAAACATAAAACCGCACTTACATAGGAATTCCTTTCGTATGCCTCTAAAATCAATCAATAATTTACAATCATGTCCCTATCCACTTTCTCGTGATGCCAGAATATGCTCAACCCACCTCTACAGGTACGGTGTACACACCGGCATCACGTATTTTCCCTTCCTTTTACATTACACAATGCCTTACAAACGTTCAATGCTAGATGGCTCTACTCCATCTTTTTAATTACCAGAGTACTCTACACTTAAATACAGATCTACTATTCCAATCTCATGCACTAGATGTCCTCATTCCCATAAACAAAATAAGATAGTTTTACAATGGTGGATGATCAGCAAACGTAGTACATATCATTTGATCATTTAACCCCTTCATGACTGAGGCCCTTTTTTCCATTTTTGCACCCATACGGGGTTAATAAGTATTATAAATAAATAAACTTTATAAATAAATACAATTATTATTATATTTAGTGCAGTGCCGAGGACCCCGCGATACCAGGCCCTTGGCACTGGGAGGGTGATTTTTCAGGTTCAGAAAATCACCTTGTCCCTGCCCCCGTGTGAATGATTAATGGCTATCCAGGGTCAATCACTGTAACCCCCCAGGCCCCCGCTGGCTTAATTATGTGTGGATCTCAGCTACAGATTTAGGATAGCGTGATAGTGACCTGCAGGGTTAGGGTTCAGCGACCCAGAATCACAGTGCCAGTTACAAGTTCTCTCCTTATCACCACACGGAGATGTAAGGAGATAATCAGAAATATGGCACACAAGTTTATATTAAGAAGGTAACGTAGTTGGTTGTAGGTATTGTACGTGCAGTTTGGAGTTAGTGTAGAAGCAGTTGTCCAGCAGTGCCGCCCAGTGGCCAACAATGATATGGCAGGCTGTGAAGGATTCCACATAGGAGGCAAGTCAGGGCTGAAGATACTGCGGGGCTCCCGGAGAGAGGTTTCCCTTGATGAGGGATGGCAGAGGAACAGGAGGATAAGGGGCAGCGGACTGCTACAGAGGATGGGGCTCTGGCCGGCCCAACAATGCGGGAGGAGTTCGGTCGTGAGCCACGAAAGGAACTTGCCTGGCGTCAACTCACTTGCACGAACGCCAGGCAAGTGAATCCATCGGCTTAAGCAGACTGAGGGGGAGGAGCTCCCTGACGTGGACTCCGATGATGTCGTTGGGTCCTCAACGGAACTCCTAGACGGGCCGGGACCGAAGGACGGGTGAGTCAGTTACAATCACGATCTCCAGCGTTGTCCACGATGACGACTTGACGAAATAAAAAAAATAAAATAAATAGAAATAATAATTAAAGAAAAAAATGATGACCTCTGTCCCACCGCTGTGACAAACACCTGCCGCAGAATGGCATTTTGACAGATGCCGGCAACTTATAAACAATTGGGCGGAGCTAGCAGTGACAGCTAGCTCCGCCCAACTGTTTACAGTTGAAACAGGTGAGCCATGATTGGGCAGAGTCATCAGGACTTTGCCCAATCATGGATCTCACAGTTCACTGTGCCCTGATTGGGCTAAGTCTTGCATCTGACCACAGCTCAGGTGCAAGGCTTTAGCCAATCAGGGCTTCAGAAGGCGCATTGCCGAATAGCCCGCTGTACGCCCTGATAGTTCCTGTGTTTGGAGAACATACGAACTAGCTGTGTTCGAGTCTAACTCACGTTCGGCTCAAACATCAAGCCCAACCCTACTTGCCATCTTTCAGTAGCTTGGAGGAGTACGAAAGGAATTCCTGTGTAAGTGTGGTTTTATGTTTCTATGAATAAAGTGTTTTTAATACTATACAATGGAGAATATGTGTATGTTCTCTTGAGTGCATATAG